>NC_135498.1:60082020-60244520 GCF_052857255.1 Amblyomma americanum | reverse complement strand
CTCTATGTCATGGTTCAGCAATTCTGTTTTGTACTCAGGCTCTTTCAGGTATTCAGTATTCAGGTTCTTTGTGGATACTGCAAATTACAATGTGGCACTAATCGTGTAGAACTGCGTTGGCGATGTGCGCTCAACATTTGGCGTGTTGGAAATGAAAGCAGCCGCAAGAAAAAGTCCTATCGACTGCGAGGGAGAGGAACAGCAAGTCTGTGAAGTCTGTGAATCTACCGGGCCTGCAATGAAAAGAATCGAAGCTCACCTAGTACATCGCACCCCAACCAACGTCGGCAATGATATGACCGCTTGCGCGCGCGTTTGGCACGTAGCCTTTTGCGCAACTGCAGCAAAATGAATAATTTGACTTTTTATAAAAGAGCATAGCAAATGGCAGCGGTATGCTTACTTAGAAAAACGCGTCCCCTTTTGCCCACGCACTATCACTGGCACATGCTCTTAAAAAGTAAAGGTCGAAGCCTCACTAACCATGACATCACGTCATTCATGTGGCTACCTCTACTGCTACTGCTGTTGCTGATAGGAAGAAAGAAAAGGAAAGGGCACGGGCCTGCCCCGGGCCGATCCCGGAGGCAGCGCAATACCGGGCCGACCCGTGCCAGAGTGCTTCCAAGCTAAGCACTCCACCATATTCCAAAAATAAGTTCAATATCTTGGGTCCAAGGACCCGCATCAGGCACAGGTATCAGATATCATGGCGGTGTCCAACCACCACCATGGCTACCGCTTTGTGAGGATAATAAAACTGCAAGAGCCTTTAAAACTGCAAGAGCCTTTGCTGCTGTTGAGCAGTGAAGCTAAGGCTTCGCTCACGAAAATGAATGGTTCAAGGCGTATGTTAGTAGTTAAACGGCCAATAAACGCACATTTGTGGAAATCCGCGTCCGTGAAACAAGAGAAAAATTCTAAGTGCGCTTCAGTCTGCTTGCGTGGAGGAATGAGAAAGCATGTGTTTTGAGGAAGGAAACATTTTTGACGAAAGGAAAGGGCGCAGTAGCTCTCAGATCTCGACATCTCTGTGGACACCTCAACCCCGCGAAAGCGTTTTTTTTGAAGAATATGTTTTGAGGAAAAAACCTTTTTGACGAAAGGAAAGGCTGCAGTATAGCTGTCAGGTCTACATCTCGGTGGACGCCTTAACCCTGTGAAAGCATGTTTTTTCAAGCGTGACCCGCCGTGGTGGCTCAGTAGTTAGGGCCCTCGGCTACTGATCCGGAGTTCCCGGGTTCGAACCCGACCGCGGCGGCAGCGTTTCGATGGAGGCGAAATGCTAAGGCACCCGTGCGCTGTGCGATGTCAGTGCACGTTAAAGATCCCCAGGTGGTCGAAATTATTGCGGAGCCCTCCCCACTGCGGCACCTTTCTTTCTTTCTTTCTTTCTTTCTTTCTTTCTTTCTTTCTTTCTTTCTTTCTTTCTTTCTTTCTTTCTTTCTTTCTTTCTTTCTTTCTTTCTTTCTTTCTTTCTTTCTTTCCTTCTTTCTTTCTTTCTTTCTTTCTCTCTTTCTTTCTTTCTTTCTTTCTTTCTTTCTTTCTTTTACTCCGTCCTTTATCCCTTCCCTTACCGCGCGGTTCAGGTGTCCGCCGATATGCGAGACACATATTGCGCCATTTCCTTTCCCCAAAAACCAGAAAACAATTGAAGCGTGTGTTTTGAGGAAAGGAAACGTTTTCGACGAAAGGAAAGGGCGCCGTAGCTGTCAAATCTCGACATCTTTTACGTTTTGCTTCCGCATTTTGCGGACAAAGTTTGCGGACACATTTGCGGACACCTTTTCGCCGACATAGCCCTTTAATGCTTTCTCACTAATAACAGCAGCAACAACGCGGCTGTCAACGACCGGGGATGAAACACAGGCCGAGGGAAGGCCCCACTTTCCCGTGGAGGTTTGTAGTGGTTGGGAGGGTCACCTCGATGCCGGCGTCTAATCGCGGTCATTGTCCAGTTAGGTTCTTTTATAACTGTCGAACATTGCGTAGGCGAAACAGACGAGGACACTGAAGAAAAGCACACACACAATCGCATTTACAGTGTGTGCTGTGCTCTTCTGATTGAAGTTGCCGCCCTTTATGGAAATGTTAAAAAACTTACCAATTAGACCACAATCCAGCTTTCACCTTTGCTTATTTGGTTCGCCGGAGCTACAGCTATGTGTGCAAATAGATCGTGAACACATTGCATCGTCTTCTGTGAACTGTGGATGTCGAAGCATGCTTCTTCACTAAATGGGTTCGATAACACAATATTGTTTCGTCAGTCCCAGGGGACAATTTTTTTGACAGGGTATGAACGGAGCTAAGCTTCGTTGTTTATTTTAATAAAGACGCAGAACTACCGCGATTTGAGGACCATACGCTCGGGATGTGCTCCCAAAATATAGGTCGTGTACTCTTCACGAACGCGTCCCAAATCAATTCAGTGGCTTTTGAAAATGAATGTACCGGCCGAAATCGTGCTTGGTTACCGCTACTTATACAAGTTACAGGAAGGAAGTAATTGTCCGAAATTCACTCGAAATTTAACGCTGCACTCACCGTTATCGAGCTTGTGTCCGAACTCTCGCTTGACGTGGAAGAGTCATCTGCAGAAAGACGAAAATGAACAAGAGAATATTGCAGATTCATACTAATATTAGAACCCTTACAGATGCAAAGCCCTTGCAAAAGATATACCGCTGAAGAGATTTGCTTCTAAGGCGTGTAGTTGGACATGCTGGCGCCACTGTAGCACCGCAAATCGAGAGAATGAATCCGGTAGATTCTCTCAGTGCAATGCGCGCAAGGAAACTAGACAAACATCACTCCGAGGAACAGTGGGAGTCTGCCCTGCTCAGCTGTGACTTGGCGACGCAGCGAAAGCTGATATCCTAAGCAAGAGCAACTGCGGTGGACATTGGGGTCCTGAAATAAGGACTCCACTCAAAATCTGTATATTCGCCTCTCTATCCTACCTTTTTGAAATAAATGTTTTCTACTACTACTATTACTATCGCGCTGGAATGTCCGAAATAATAATAATAATAATAATAATAATAATAATAATAATAATAATAATAATAATAATAATAATAATAATAATAATAATAATAATAATAATAATAATAATAATATTAATAATAATAATAATAATAATAATAATAATAATAATAATAATTGGTTTTGAGGAAAAGGAAATGGCGCACTATCTGTCTCGTATATCGTTGGACACCTGAACCGCGCCGTAAGGGAAGGGATAAAGGAGGGAGTAAAAGAAGAAAGGAAGAAAGAGGTGCCGTAGTGGAGGGCTCCGGAATACTGGGGATCTTCAACATGCAAGAGTTCCATTTCAGTTGAAACATCACTACATGCTCTGGTAGGATGCCAGATGGCCTCAGTATCATTAAAACAGTTTGCGCTTCGACACTGCTGTTTTTCAGAGCCAAGTATTCACTTTCTTCTGTACATTTACCATTTATTTCAGACAGGTGCGTGTTATCCCCTGTATACTATAGGTTCCACGCGTCTTCGGAACGCGTGCCTGCATGCAATATCCGGATAATGTCTCTAATACTTTCTAATACAACTGTAGCGCATAGCAACAACGCAGCCACTATGTCGCGCATCGACACAGGACAACTGTACTGTAAGACACAGATGTGAAGCCACCAGGGTTGGGATAATAAAACGTTCATATGGCCACACTGCCCTTTCCGCCTCTCTACATTGTCCCAAGCACCGCCAGGTCGCTGTTGTCGGGGAAGAAGACCTATTAATTCTTGTTATAGCATCAATTAAACAGCTGGCTTGCCCTTGAGCGCATAAAGCCAGTCGTAATTACCCGTCGCCACAGCTACAAGACCTCGCCAGATGTGATCAGCCAATAAGGAGATAGCTCTTTCCTTGTAGGCTGTCAAAGATTGGGAAGCGAGCACCATCAGGCCGTCGCGAACAGGTGCAGCAAAACGGAGGCACAAATAAAGTTTTATTGAATATGGGGCAGTATTTTGTAACAATTTGTATATAAATCCATTCATTATGCTGCCATTTTGTCATTCCTATAGCTTCCACCTGTTAGATGAGACCATAGAGCTAGTCCGCGACGACAGATATGAGCTCTGGTAACGAAATGGGGGAATGACGGGAAAAGGAGAGCATAAATCGTTAAAGGAATCAGTACAAAAGACAACCGATTTGGTGAACTCGAAATGTCCGGACCCCGTAGAGTATCTGTTACGGGTCCAATTGGACTTATTTTTGAAAATGTGGCGGAGAGTTTGAAGGATGCTTCACTCCCGCCACCGGTTGGCCCGGTATTGCACTACCTCCGGGATTGGCCTTGTCTTTAACGCGTCTTTACTATCCTGTCTTTCTATCCGATCTTTCAACTCTTCTGCTACCTGCACGTGGTAGCGATTGTGGCTCGTCTTGAGCCAGTGAGCAGGCTTGTGCACTTTCCTTTTCTTTCTTCCTGGCAACTATCTATCCATCGAGGTCCCAAGTCTACTACTGTACAACTGCAGAGCAGCGTTAAGTTTCTTTTTCGTTGTGCCATCGTTTGCCCGATGAAACAACGCACCTAGTTTTAACCCAGGTACATATTTCACGGGAAAAAAATTTCAAAATTGGAAAATTGAAAATTTCAGCCGCCGCGGTCGGGTTCGAACCCGGGAACTCCGGATCAGGCGCTCGGCTACTGATCCGGAGTTCCCGGGTTCGAACCCGACCGCGGCGGCTGCGTTTTTATGGAGGAAAAACGCTAAGGCGCCCGTGTGCTGTGCGATGTCAGTGCACGTTAAAGATCCCAGGTGGTCGGAATTATTTCGGAGCTCTCCACCACGGCACCTCTCTCTTCCTTTCTTCTTTCACACCCTCCTTTATCCCTTCCCTTACGTCGCGGTTAGGGTGTCCAACGATATATGAGACAGATACTGCGCCATTTCCTTTCCCCAAAAAAAACCAGTTATTATTATTAAATTGTAAAACACTTTTATGGAAATATTAAAGGTAATGGTCTATTTTTTTTTTATATGAAGCAAAATCTTTCTTTTAAAGTGTTTCCAGAGATCGCATCGAACAGTTAAGACTGCCATAGAAGAAAAAGGGGGGACGCTTTTGACGATGGCAAAAACGTGAATACAAAAAAAATTGGCGGTGGTGCAGCTCTGGTTATACCTGGAGTGACGCGATAGCTAAAGCTGGCCGAGTGGATCTTGCTCAGTTGAATTGCAAAGTGACGCCAGCAGCTGCTCCGCACCAAGTGACCAATCACGTGACAGCGTGGTGGAGCAGCGAAGGGGTGGTGGTGCAGCCACAGTGTGGCGGCGCCGCCACCGCCACGGCGCCGCCACGCTGAAGGCTCGAAATGCTACCGTAATGTAGCTATCACTGCAATACAGACTGCTGTCGGGTGATCTGCGGATATATTGATTGTTATAGTGAAATCTTAGGTTATATGAAAAATTGCGTTCATAAACGGTTTCTCGCTCAAAAATTTTTAGTCCAGAATTGCTGGGTATGTGTCAAGCTCAAATTTTATGCGCATCGCTAAAAGTTGGCGACATGGCTCTAAACATAAGGACTGATAAGTTTTCCCTGCTGCTGCACTATTCTAAGGAAACATCATAGATACATCCGCTGCCAGATATACTGATCCCAAGGGGCTTGCTTCAAAGCCGCACACTGTGGTTATCGGGGCATTCCTTGAAGTCCTAGGCTAGGCAGAGGTGAGGGTGAGTGTGGCTCTCGCTTACTACACTCTTGGAACGCTGGCGAACGTTGTATGTGACAACAGTAATAGCAGGAAATCATACCTGACAGAGAAGAGCTACTGGAACTCTCTGCACCAGAGACAGGCCTTGAACGGCGCCTGCCGCAAGGTGGTGTCTGCAAAGAAAAGAAAACGAAAACTATTGAATGGACAGAAAAATACACTAGTAGTGTAACTCGTGCCTCGCCTAGGCTATCCCACTGCAGGAATGTATGCGTGCTGACCCGTGTTTTGTTTCCATGGCTTGTCACTTCCGAAGGCGAACGCGTTCTCGGCGAATGGAAGCAGTACTTGGGGAAGGTTCCGCCAATGTCCGCGCCATTGTGTTAGCTCATAGCGATCGTAGCGACGCAGTTAGCGGCTGAAAATCTCACAGGCGAGTCAAAATGGTAGTTCCATCTCGAGCGCCGGTTGATAGCGGCTTTCGCGCCGACAGTGTGCACGCGCTGAGTGGTCCTGACGCGGCAGACATGCGCCCACCTCGCTGGCATCGAGGCACTCTACACCTCGCAGCTACGTGGCGCCATGTGGCGCCCTCACAGCTATCCTTGTGTGGATGGCCGCGTACCGTGTACGAGCTCTGCCATAATAATAATAATAATAATAATAATAATAATAATAATAATAATAATAATAATAATAATAATAATAATAATAATAATAATAATAATAATAATAATAATAATAATAATAATAATAATAATAATAATAATAATAATAATAATAATAATCAATCAATCAATCAATCTTTATTTTTCGGTGCCCAGGAACAACCCAAAGGTCTTGGTGCTGGTACACCATTCACACGCACAAAATGTACATTTATTCCACTACAAAGGAAGACACTCAGGGGAGGTAATGCAGCAGTCAAGGCGATAGAAAAAAAAGACACATAAACTAGGCGCGACAGCAAGCATGAAACAAAAAAGCGAGAACAAGGAAACAGCGAGAACAGCGGTAAATGAAAACAGCTAGAACAGGCAACAGACATATAAATAACTAATGAAACAATAAACAAAGAGAATGAACACAAGAACGACCGATAACAGCCAAGTACAGCATATATCAAAATACAAACAAGAATAAAGCCAATACTAATATGAACGAATAAGAGATCTCTGAAATACAAGCTAGAAATACAATCATACACAATAAGAAATGTAATTAGTGAACGCGTTACAGACAATCAGGCGGGAGTACACAGTATTAAAGAAATAATATTAATGAAAACAAGTACACGTGATGTACAATTAAGGAGAGAAAAAAACAATATAATACCGGTGCAAACGCACAAGTGTAGTAAAGACAAAATGCATGAAAGGGGAAGTTATGTATGAGAAAAAGAGTGCTCAAAGTGGAACGTCACGGACATTCAATATAAAGGAAGGGAGAGAATTTTCGAATATATCAAGGTGAGGACAAAGAGAATTAAACAACTTTTGCATTCTGTCCAGAGGGGAGAGGGAGTGCAGGAGCGCAGAAATTTGAAATGGTCTGAATTCCCTTATGCTCTTTCGCGGTACACGCAAAAGGATACGCGCTAGGAGCTGAGGGCATAGAATGTGACCATGAAGAAGTTTATACAAGAAAATTATATCTGCCCTCACGCGACGGCAGCTAAGAGAAGGAAGCTGCAGTGAGTTACTCCGTCTGGGATGAGAGCTAGAAGTTTTGCAAGAAAACCGATGTTGAAATATGCGTAAAAACTTTATCTGAACTCTGTCGATTTTTTCACAGTTCGACTGGCAAGTGCCGCTCCAAACAACAGACGCATATTCCAAAAGCGGCAAGCATATGGAGAGGTAGAGCTTTAAGAAAGGGAGTTGGGATCGAAACTCTCTCGAAAGCCTGCAGATGAAGCCGTGTGTACGCATAGCCCGTAGAGCAATGCGTAATAATAATAATAATAATAATAATAATAATAATAATAATAATAATAATAATAATAATAATAATAATAATAATAATAATAATAATAATAATAATAATAATAATAATAATAATAATAATAATAATAATAATAATAATCGGTTTTTGGGGAAGAGAAATGGCGAAGTATCTGTCTCATATATCGGCGGACACCTGAACCACACCGTAAGGGAAGGGATAAAGGAGGGAATGAAAGAAGTAAGGAAGAAAGAGGTGCCGTAGTGGAGGGCTCCGGAATAATTTCGACCACCTGGGGATCATTAACGTGCACTGACATCGCACATTACCCCTTGAACAGCTTTCAGGCCTGCGGCCAAAATTTTGACGTCACATCCGACAGGCTGACACTTGCAGAATATCATTGTTGAATATTCCAAAGAGAGAGGGTTAGCCTGCTCTCATCAGAAATCAGAGGTTCTAGTGTACACCAAAGGCATATACGGACCTAAGCCGGACATCAACATCATAGTTTAGGGGCGCAGGGTTCCCAGTGTTGAGGAAATCAGAATCCTTGGTTTCTTCATCAATTCCAAGGGCAATAACGCTAGCACAATAAAGAAACTAGAGCAGTATACAGATAAGATAGCAGGGTTAATCAGAAGGATAGCCACCAAAGGAAAGGGGTTGAAAGAGCGTAACTTGCTCAGGCTCACGCAGGCCTTCATCACAAGCAGGATCTGCTACGCCACCCCCTACATGGAACTTAACAAAGGGGAGGTAGACAGACTGAATATAATCATTAGGAAAAGTGTAGAAAGAGCCCTCAGTCTACCCGTAAATACCTCCCCTGAAGAACTTGAAAAAATGGGGGTTCATTACACATGGGCGGAGTTTAAGGAAGAAGTTTGAATTTCACAGCTTGAGCGACTTAGCAAAACCCGGACTGGTAGGAAAATTATGGCATGGGTGGGGGTAGAGCCTGACAGCAAAATAGAAGGCAAGGTAGAGATACCTCTCGACGTCAGGTCCAAAATCAAAATTCCCCCCATACCGAAAAACATGCACCCTCAGTTCAACAAAGATAGAAGACAACATAGGGCCAAGGCTATGGTTAAAAAGTTCAGAGAGCTGCCTGCCGAGGAGGTAGCATACGTAGATGCCGCTGGGGGACCAGAGGCGGCTGCGGTTTCGGCCGTTGTAGACGGTCAGGGAATACCCCTCATCACCGCCTCAGTCAGAACCCAGAACACAGAAACTGCTGAAGAAGTGGCGGTGACCGGGACGGAAACGCGCTCCCCCTCGGGAGTGCGATCACATCAAGATCATGACCGCATCGGGGCAACGCATCCCCGAAGTTCCCAAGGTCAGAGTCCTGGGCCTGCTGCTAAACAAGAGCGGCCGCAACGACGAGACCATCAACAAACTTACCACCAAGGCAATGGACGCCATCCGGCTCATACACCGAGTCTCTACACGACGGGCGGGCATGCGTGAAGACAGTCTCGTGCGCCTCGTCCAGTCGTTCGTGATCAGTCACATCGCCTACGTTGCGGCCTACCTCAACTGGCAGGTCACTGACAGGAACAAGATCAACACGCTGATCAGACGGGCTTACACGACGGCGCTGGGCTTAACGGAGACCACGAGTACGGCTCGGCTCCTGCAGCTCGGTGTCCATAACACCCTAGAAGAAATAGCCGAGGCGCAGCTCACCGCGCAAATGGAGCGCCTCTCTACCACCAAGACGGGGCGCAGTATACTGACATCCCTGGGTTACAACCCCCGAACCCCCAGCCGGCAACCATGCGAGATCAGCGAGGAGGCGCGGGCTCACATCCATGTGGACCCCATCCCGAAGAACGTGCACCCCGAATACAACCAAGAACGGCGGCAGGCACGGGCCCAGGCCCTCATCGAGAAACACGCCCAAGACCCGCACGCCCGGTACGTGGACGCAGCGGAATACAAACGAGAAGGCTTCGCGGCAGTGGTCGTTGCGGCGGCTACCGGCACCACGACAACGGCAGCGAGCGTGCGGTGCACGGACGCCACAGACGCCGAGGAGGTTGCCATCGCTCTGGCGATCTCCGAGGCCGAGTGTCACACCGTGCTCAGTGACTCGAGGAACGCCGTGCGCAACTTTGCCAAGGGGCGAGTGAGCGCGCCGGCGGCCGCCATCATCGGCAAGCTACAGCCCCAAGACCGCCGCAGCACCATCCGTATCAAGTGGTTCCCGGCGCACGCGGGCGAGTGTGCATCCTCGCCGAACCACAACGAGACGGCCCATTCGGCGGCGCGAGCGCTTACCCTCCGCGCCCCCGAGAGTGACCGTTCCGTGTGGTGGTTCGAAACCAAGGACCGCGTAACCAGTTATGGCGAAGTTACCATGTGTTACCCCCTAGCTCGACGGACAATGCCGCCTCCCCACCCGGCACTCAGTCGGGAGGAGGCCGTCATCCTAAGACAGATACAGACCGGGTCACTCCTCGCCCCGGCAGTGCTACACGTACTTCACCCAGAACTCTATCCGAGCGATGTGTGCAATGTTTGTGCAGCTGGTCCGGCGGACCAATGGCACATCATGTGGGACTGTGCCAGGTTCCCGACCGAGGCTACCTCCAGGATATACCCGCCCGAACTTCAAAGTGCAGTGCAGTCTGCAGACAAGGACATTCAACTATGGGCCGTCCAGCAGGCCCGGGGTGCGCTCGAAAAGCACAAGCCTCACGACCCACCACAAACGGGCCGAACGGAGGTAGTGCAGAGGAGGGCATAACCCCGGGTCGACGCTTGGCCAACGTCACGACGCGTCAAACCGTCGGTTGCCGGCATTTTCAATAAAGTTTTTCCTACCTACCTGGCGGTGGCGCTCGCCCTGGCAGGATCTAATGCAGGATACATTCTCTGCGACAGTAAGTCCGCTGTCAGAAACTTTAGTAAGAGCTTGGTCTCTTGAGAAGCCAAACGCATTCTGGACAGCATGCCAAAACACAGGTTCGCTGCACTATTCTGGATACCAGCATATGAGTAAATAGCTGGTAAAGAGGCCGCTCACCTGCTAGCCCGAGTAACCTACATCCGGGCAGCAGCGGAGCAACCCATCTGCAATAATCTTAAGGATGCCCCAATCACATACAAGGAAATTACGGATAATTACAAATTAGAAACAAGAGTATACCCTGCTCCGGACGTATCCCTTAGTCGCAAAGACGCTTACATCTGGAGGAGGATCCAGGCAGGGGTATACATATCGCCAGCCAAAATTGCTAAAAACCCAGATGACGAAAAATGCATCGGCTGTGGGGCAAGGGGTACGCTAAACCACATTACTTGGGAATGTCTTAGCTGACCAGGGGCTAAACAAGACATAACTAGTTTTGAAGCCTGGGAGGCGCTGCTGCGGAGCGAGGACCCCAACGCGCAGCGCAAAGCAACCCGCATGGCTGCTGAGGCCGTGAAGCATCAGCTACACTGTCCTCAGCCCACGGCCTCTCCTCCTGATCGGGCTTAGGCTTCGGCCGAGCCTGAGAGGGGGTAGGGAGACCACCATCTGCCGGAAATAAAGTTTTTCTGAACTGAACTGAACTTGCAGAAGCCGCATCGCCAGCGACATGATTTTAATCCCTGCTGTTCTTTCTTTCACGCTCCCTTCGCCGCGCGGGCCGTTTGGTTACAGCGGCATGGTCGCGTTTGTCGTCTCTCGTCGTTGTTTTGCGGCAATTTTGTTTCCATGTGCGATGTGCAGTGGATACTAAAATGCCGAACAAGTGTTGTGTGCCGGTGTGCACCGGCAATTACGATACGGGCAGGAATATACAAGTGTTTTCTTTCTCAAAAGACGACGACACTTTCAAGAAGTGGTTACGCGCCATTCCATGGAAGGACTTCGTGTCCACTTCGTACACAAGGTAAGTAACGTTTATGGTACTGTTATGGCGCCTGGTTGCTTTTACTTAATCAGCACATTCATTGTGATACTTGCGAAGCCCAGATAGATTGATTGTGGCCACATTTATTTGCTGCAAACACGCTTATAGACAAAGCGGCTAACATTAGGCTATTTTAATAAGTGGATTCTGAGATGTTTACGAAACGTTTGTACGTTTGTGCAGGTTTGCGCCGATCATTTCGACGCTTCATGCATCTAGACGACGACATCGTACTCGGATCCAAGAACAGAAAATGTTCTTACAGTTCGATTGCCAGTACCGCGGTTGCGCCGTGGATCGGTGCCTACCGTATTTCCCAACTGTCTTTCGTACCTTTGAGCACCAGACAACAGCAAGAGAGAAGCACCTGATGCTAAGAGGAGCCGACTACAAGCTTCCGAACTCGCCCGTGCGGTCAAAGGATCACTGGCGTCATATGAAGCGGAGCAGGAGAGAGACCAATTTTCGTCACTCGAAGAACTAAAGGCGCGCCTGCAAGTGGCCTCTGTGTCAGTGCAGTAGACGGTGATTCATGAAGAAAAGTGTACGATGTTTTTGAACATCACCAACGATCGTGAACCATGGTTGAAGGCGTCATTGACAGTGTTCAAAAACCTCCAAGTCTCAGCCTGCTACCAAGGATCCGCGATCAAGAATCTTGGTAGCGCTGTTGTACCAGACTCGGTTTGGAAAGTAAGCTCCTTGTTGGAAATTTTGAACAACCTGTGCATGCTGTCTGACGAGTCTGGCGAACGTTGTAGTTCTCGCCATCTATCGCTTGCAGTAAATTCCCTTCTAGACAAATTGGAAGCAAGCATTAATGAAAACAATAAAGGGCTGTGAAATTTTTAAAGGAACAGCTAACACTGCTCTCTGCATAGCATATTCAGTACAGCACACATGTAATGGGGTTTGCATGCATTCTCCAACAATATCACCGCATGCCTACAAGTATTTGAGAAAAACAAGTACACTAGCCTTGCCCCATCTGAGCAGTATTAGGAAAGTGTACTCATCTGTACAAATGTGCCCAGAAATTGATTCTTGTGATGCAACTTTTCTTCAGTACGTTTTCCAGAGATTTACACATCTGCAGCCACATGAAAAGACAGTGACGTTGATGCTTGACGAAATTCATATCAAGCCTTGTTTTGATTATAAGGAGGGCAGCATATGTGGTGCTGCAGTGAATTCCAGCGAGGCAGCCACATCTGTACACGTGTTTATGATACAAAGTCTGCTGAGCTCATTCAAGGAGGTAGTACACATTCTTCCGGTAAAAACCATACAGGGCGACCAATTTCATGCCATACTGAAGAAGGTGATCATACGCTTAGAAGAGATTGGGTACAGGGTCATAGCCGTTGTTTGTGACAATAACTCTCTAAACAAAAAGGCAATGAAGATGTTTCTGCCAAAGCCAATGCTTCGTCATGTTTTTCCACATCCGGCAGATCCAGATCGGCCATTATTTTATGTGGTAGATGCTGTACATCTTTCGAAGTGTATCAGAAACAACTGGTTAAATGAGAAAAATGTGGGGACTTGCATTTTCTACTCATGCTTTCAGCTTTCAAACAATGATGTTCGTCCTGAATGTAAAATGACTGCCTCATTTAAGAATTTGAGAGATTTACGTAAAGAGTTATCTCTACTGATAAAGTCTGGGTATGGCTTGACATCCAAGACACTTAATCCGAGCAACTTGCAACGGCAAAATGTCAAGCTGGTACTGCAGGTTTTTAATCCGCACGTAGCCACAGCCCTGGCAGCTCGCAGTGGTGAAGATGATTTTCAACATGCGGCAGCAACAGCAGATTTCATCAAAATCATTCTTCGCTGGTGGAGTATTGTCAACGTAAAAACGCCAAATAAAGGCTTCCCCCATTGTACTGTTTACGAGGAACCCATGTCTTGCACTACAGATGACCCAAAAGTAGCTTTTCTGAATGAATTCATTACCTTGCTTGATGTCTGGGAATTTTATGGGCATGACACTGGGGTTCTTACCCAGGACACATTGAGTGCCCTAAGGCTATCAGCTCAATCCTTACTGGCATTGGCAAATTGGTCTCCAACAAAACAAAAAATTGGTCTCCAATTTTTTGTTCAGAGCGGGGTTACGTAACGTATGACGTCATGACAGCTCCCCACGCAGATTGGTCAGAACTTAATTACGTCAATTTTTTGTTCAGAGCGGGGTTACGTAACGTATGACGTCATGACAGCTCCCCACGCAGATTGGTCAGAACTTAATTACGTCACGCTTGACGCCATGAAAGTTCCCCATGCTGATTGTCGATGCCTGATTGGTTTGAACGCGATAATATCACTCGTGACGTCACAAGGCATTCATTAGAGCTTACCCATGGTGCTACAGCGATTGCAGTGGCATAAACACAACAAACATCCTTTGCATCCTTTAGCCCTGCATGCCCGAGATAACGGCATCTAGGTGAAGGAGGCAGGCGGTGAAGAAGAGACTATGGGAACGCAAGATCAAGATGCAACAGCAGCAGGAACTTCAGGAGCAGCAAGCCGGAGCGACCGCCGAGGGGAATCCCCAGAGCCGTTCCAAGGTCAGGCGCGGAAAAGAGGACTTTCGCGCCAGAAACGACTCCTTCCCGAGGCTGGAGGAGACCACCGGAGGGCAGCAGCAGCGCGGCCGCTCGAGCTCCCGCACCAGGGGGCGCCCCGGATCCACACCCAGGGGGAGATCGAGTTCCAGGGACCCGGCGAACCCGTGGACTCACAAGCGGAATCCGAGCGGGGATCGAAAAAGTGTAAGCTTTGGCAATGGCGTTTCCAAGGCAAAAGATAAGAAAGACGAGGAGATCTATAAATTAAGGAAAGAGGTTAGGGAGCTTAAAGAGAATTAATAAGCTCACTCAAAAGCTACGTACACCAAAAGTGCAGGCGCGTACGCGGCCCCCCTCTCCCCACAGTGCGCAACCAAACTTGGTATCGAAACCAACCCCCCCCCCCCCCCCCTCCGGCCCTTAGGGCTGCGACTCCCACGCAGCCTGCGGCACCGGAGGAGGAAAAGATTGTAGAATTGGCTAGCCCGCCCCCAATGAAACGCAAAGGAGAAGACGCTGATCCGTTGGTGGCACTAGAGAAAAGATTAGAAGCCAAAATCGAAGCTAAATTCGATTCTTTCATGGCCCAAATTATGGGCGCAATAAATCAGACTCAGAGCCAGATCCAAGCCCTTACGGGCGAAGTACAAAGACAAAGGGCAGAATTAGTTGCCATCGGAGAATGGCAACAAAAAGCTGAGGAAAATATCAACCAGCTCCAAAATGGCCAGAGGCGCACCAAGTGAGTCTATAATCTGGCAGTGGAACTGTCGCGGCTTCCAGCGCAAACGGGCTTTAGTGCAACAACACTTGACGCTATTAGATGAGAAACCGTTAGCTATAGCCTTGCAGGAGACGGGCAAAGCAGCAAAACTATCGGGATACCAAGCTTTTCCAAGTGACAGAGGTGAGAAATCTCGCGTCACAACGTTGATTAAGAGGAACATTGCGGCAATCGAGCACGAAATCAACTCGAGAGAAATTGAGGCAGTGCTATTGGAAATTCTTACGGGGCGAAAAGAGGAACCGAGCGTGTTCCTATTAAATTTGTACAGTACCCCGAAGCAGAGAAAGGTTAGGTTCTGGGCCCTCTTTCGGAAAGCGATTAAAGCAGCCGGAACTAACCTCTTGCTAATAGTCGGTGACTTTAATGCAGCGCACCCAGAATGGGGTTACGCTAAACAAGACCCTAAAGGAAGGCAGCTATGGGAGGACGCGCACGAGCTGGGACTCACCCTACACACGGACCCTAGTACTCCATCCAGGGTGGGTAACAGCGTCTGCACAGACACCTCTCCTGACCTGACCTTCTCCAAAAACGTGACACATCTGAACTGGCAAAATTCGGAACAAAATTTGGGCAGCGATCATTTCATTCTGGCCTCGATCCTTAAAAAAGGAGGGAAGACGCGTCGTGCGCGTCAACCGAGGGTTACGGAATGGGAATTATTTAGGGAGAACCGAGAGAAAGCTGCCACAGGGAGGATCACAAACAGAGAAATGGTTGGAGGCCCTCAGGCGTCACGTTGGGGAGGCAACAAAGACGCTTGAAGGGGACGACGCCCCGGAGATAGTCGATAGCGGACTGCTTCACATGTGGGAGGCAAAGCATGGTATAGAGCGCAGACTGAAGAAGGAAAAATGGAACCGAAATCTTAGACGGAGGATCGCTAGACACAACAAAGAAATTGAAAATTATGCGATCAAATTACGCGAACAGAATTGGTGCAGCAGATGCGACGATATGGAGAGGGGCATGAGCCTTTCCAAAACGTGGGGTCTGCTGAGACACCTATTAGACCCGACCAACTCGAAAACCCAATCGGGAATTAGATTATCAAAAGCTAGGCACGCGTTTGATGGTACAGACGCGGAATTTATGGACAAACTCATCAACATGTACATTGGCGATACCCATAGTACCCCCTCCCAGCATACGACGGAACTCCCAACGAGGAGCTCGACGCACTCATCACGGAGGCGGAGGTCAGGGCTGAAATATTGGGACTAAAAACGAAATCGGCCCCGGGCTCTGACGGGATAACTAACAAAATTTTAAGAAACCTGGACGATGACTCCATCAGCGCTCTGGCGTAGTATATGCAAAAAATTTGGGCCAAAGTCCACCTGCCTCCGCAGTGGAAGGCGGCAAACGTAATCCTAATCCCAAAGCCTGGCAAACCCCCTAAACTAGAAAATCTAAGACCAATTTCCCTAACCTATTCATGGGGAAATTGTTGGAGCGCGTAGTCCAGACAAGATTGACGCGCTTTATGGAGCAAAACGGCCTGTGGCCGCACGAGATGGTCGGCTTCCGACCGGGCTTGTGGACGCAGGACGTGATGCTCCGACTCCAACATGACATAATCGACTCGCGTTCTAGAGACGCCAAAGTCATTCTCGGCTTGGACTTGACAAAGGCTTTCGATAATGTTACACACGAAGCGATCCTCCGCGGTCTCCAGGATATCGGAGTAGGCGCGCGAACATACGACTACATGAAGGACTTTCTATCAGACAGATCTGCCTGCGTGAGGTTCCAAGACATTGAGTCTCCCACACTGAACTTAGGGAGCAGGGACAAGCTGCAGGGCTCGGTTCTCTCCCCGTTCCTCTTCAACGTGGCGATGCGGAACCTCCCCGAAGCCCCGAGGAGCATAGAGGGGCTAAATTTCAGTATGTATGCGGATGACATCAACCTCTGTATTAACCAGGGGAGCAATTCGAGCATCGAGGAACGCCTGGAGGCGGCGGCGGACACTGTCGTGGACTATGCTGCCAGTCGGGGTCTCATGCTCCCCGCAAAAGTCGGAATTACTCGTCTATAACCCAACATCGGTCCGATGCAAGCGCAGCTGGGAATTTAACATTAAAGTAGAGGGGAAACCTGTTCCCCAGGTAGATAAAATCAGAATCTTAGGACTACGCATTCAGAAGAATGGATATAATGATGGGGCAATCAAAAAGCTAGAGGGATTTTCCGCCCAAGCCCTTATAATTTTTAGAAGGGTCGCGCTGAAAGGACCAGGTCTGAAGGAAAGAAGCTTGCTTAAACTAACCCAAGCATACGTAATAAGCCGCGTGAGCTATGCCACGCCTTACTTAAACATCAGGTCGGAGGAGAGGAGGAAATTAGACTCACTCATTCGGCGGTGCATAAAGAGGGCCCTCGGCTTACCAATTAGCACCCCACAGAGAAGCTCCTCCTATGGGAGTGAGCAACACCTGGGACGAAATAGCGGAGGCTGTCAGAATTTCGCAGCTCGAAAGATTAAGCCGAACGACCAAGGCAGAGCTATCGTCGAAATGGTAGGCCTGCAAGCAGATAGGCGACTACGAGGCAAATCGAGCATCCCGCAGGACTGCCGAGCAAATCTAATCATTTCCCCCTCCCTCGTAACATGCATCCCATATTCAGCACGGAGAGGAGGGAGAAGAGAGCAGAAACACTAATCAGACGCTTCGATTCGATGGACAGCAAGTCGGTCGCGTACGTGGACTCGGCAAGTGGCAAGTCGGGTGCGGCGGTCGCCTCGGTGGTCGACGGCCGAGGTGCCCCCGTATCGGCTGCCACCATTAGAAGCCGAAACACGGAAACGGCGGAAGTTGCGATAGCGCTCGCTTGCGTTGGAACGGAAGCCAATTTCATAATCAGCGATAGCAAAACACCCATCTGGAATTTTGGAAAGGGTAGGATCACGCTGGAAGCGGCAAGGATTCTGGCCGGTAGACGCCTCAACAGAAAAATCAGTCTAATTTGGACCCTCGCACACGCCTCCGTTCCTGGCAACGAGGCGGCCCACGAGTTAGCCCGAGCTCTCTACTTCCGGGTGGCTGTGGAGCCGCCCGACTGCCGGAATATGGACGAGCGTCTGCAAAATTACACGGAGATTGTTGAAAATTATAGGTTATGCAGGAGACTGCTGCCACCACCGGACAAAAAACTAAACAATAGGGAAGCAGTCGCATGGCGGCGCCTTCAAGCTGGGAACTTCGTAAATCCGGTCTAGGTTTATGATATTCAGACTGGTGATAGAAAAAACGATAAGTGCAAGCACTGTGGGGAGAGAGGGACCCTCGACCATATAATCGGGAATGCGCTAGCTCCCCAGGAGCTAAAGCAAACATAAATTGTAGAGAAGCCTGGAAAGCCCTGCTGCGGAGCGAGGTCTCTGCTCAACAGCAACAAGCCATCCGCCTGGCGACAGAAGCCGAGAAGAGTCAAGACCATTTTGCCTGCTAGTGATCGCGGAGGTCCCCGCCCCCGTCCTCTAGGCCTACGTGCCGGGGTCGGGGAGTAGGAGGCCTCCTTACCTGATGGAATATTAAAGTTATCATCATCATCATCAACAAAAAATTGGCTGAAGGCTTAGCTTGGCTAAGCCTGGAAGATTGCGAAAGCAATACCCTTGGCTGCGCCTTGGTTCGCTGATGGTGTGGACATGGTTGCCCTTTGTTAAACTTATGGCGATACATTGTTTTGCTACCGTCACCGTCATGTCACCGTCAGGTTCGGCCGTGATGAGAGACTTCTCCCGATTCTTATTCAAGAGCTCCTCCTTCTCTTGGGCTCTCTGCATTCGTCTCGCCTCGTTGCGTTCTCCCTTCTTGGCTGCATACTGCACTCTTCTTTTAGCAATACGCTATACTCTGTTCCAGCGTTTCTTCAGCACGGTGCTTTCTTCTGTTGAAGTTGTAGCGTTCCATACTATTCATAGATTCAGCATCGTCACCGTTTGAAGCATCCATGATAGTCTCTTCGGCACTGAGAGCGTCCATGAAACTTGTCTCCGAACTACTGGTCGTCTCCATAGTTTCGCTACCGTTAACACCACTCATTAAACTTGGCCCTGAACTTGTAGATGCACCCGCATCAAGCGATGTTGATCGGCGTGCTCGCCACGCTGCTGCATACGCACGTTGTTTAGCTCGCCGTTCTTCTTGTTCTTCTGTTTCTTCAGCACGGCGCCGTCGCTTGGCCGCAGCAGATCGTTCCAGCCTCGCTTTGTGCACATCATCCGACATAGCGCAAGGCAGCGCGCCGACCACTGCGAGGAGCCGAGCTGTAACCCCATTTATCCTCCTAGCGTGACGTCACACCTGCGAGCGCCCTCTCTCGATAGCGCCGCAGCAGCGGCGCGCAAGTCTTCGCCTCCACCATCGATGCCGCGAGCTGGGGCCACGTCTCTCGGTCTGGCGTGACGTCACACCAGCTAGCGCCCTCTCTCGGTAGCGCCGCAGCAGCGGCGCGCAAGGCTTCGCCTCCACCATCGATGCCGCGAGCTGGGGCCCCGTCTCTCGGTCTGGCGTGACGTAACACCAGCTAGCGCCCTCTCTCGGTAGCGCCGCAGCAGCGGCGCGCAAGGCTTCACCTCCACCATCGATGCCGCGAGCTGGGGCCTCGTCTCTCGGTCTGGCGTGACGTCACACGTTGACGTGACGCGCAGCTGTGTAAGGAGGCGCCACGACCACCGATGGGCCGAAAGTGCGAGCAGTATTGCTTTCGCAATAAAAATTGGCAGTGGCTTAGCTCCGCTATTCCAGGATATACTAAGCGGGAGGTAAGTTTTCCTGGCTGAGCTTGTTGTTCTGGTAATGCCAAACGCAAAGTGGTATACATTGGATTACTCACAGGTGTCAAGTCCTTTTGGTGCCGCAGTCGGTCGCACACGCTACAAATGTGTCCAAACGGATTGTTCTCAAAATCGGCTTGAAATGTCTGGGCCGCAACATCCTGCTCCTCTCTGGTTGCTATGGTAACGGCGCATGCGCACAACTGGCCTCTCGCATGTACCGCGAAATGCTTGACTGGTAGCCTAGTGTAGCTCCCGCTACAATAAGCGCGGTGCGTGGCACCTGGTGTGGTGCGCCAACGTCATCGACGCCGCATGAAAGGGACACGCTACCTTAACGTCGCATCGAAACGCTGAACCCGACCGCGGCGGCAGCATTTCGACGGAGGCGAAACGCAAAAAGGCGGCCGTGTGGTGTGGGATTTCAGTGCACGTTAAAGATCCCCTGGTGGTCGACCAATGAGACGCTCATGGCCGTGGTTACCCTGGACCAATGACAGTAGAGAGCGCAGAATTGAGAATGCCTACTTCAAGCTTGGCCTACACATCCGTAAGTCAGTGATGAGCCATTATACAAATAGCCTACGTGCATAACATCGCCTCCGCAAGCGATATATTCCCGCTCTGAGAGCACAACTGATTGTTCACGAAATACACTGTTTTCTTGTGATGCTCGTTTGCTTATCGCACATAGCCTGCACGTGCGACTACAGCATGCACAGCGCATGATGAACGCGCCATTAACAAATCCCCCGGACCAGCGTTCGCACTAGGCCTAACCAGTGAAGCCCAGCGCATTGGCACCACGCAGTCTGAGCGATAATGCGTAGCTCTTGAAGGGGTTTAGGGAACACAGCTGACCTACGAATTGGGCTCCAGAGGCCAAAACCGTGAGATGGGGCAGAACGTTCCCTAAAGCAAAAGGGATGACGTGTCCCGTTATAGCTGCCGCTTGGACAAGTTTAGCCAGCCGGGGCACTTACCCGTCGCGCCGAATCCATGCCTGCCGGATCCTCGAGCGAATAGGGACGTTCTTGCTTCGGCGAGGAGCGGAACTGCAGCGAAATGAGCCCGCCCATCCGGGCGTGGAGCGCCTACTGGCCGAACGCGCAGCTCTCCTTCATCGTCGTCTTCGGCGTGGTCGGCGTCCAAAGCCCTATCCAGCCTTGCGTTCGCTCGCGCTTGCATTGTTAACTAGAAGAGCGCTTCCAAGCTTTTTTTTTTTTTTAAAACTACGCATGCGTTTCCCTTATCACAAAGCCTAAGTGTGGAAACGTTTCCAGTTTTGTAGAGACGCGGCTTATTGTCGAGTTAAAAATATAAGAAACGTTTCCCGTTTCTGCATAACAGTTTGTAAGTTCGAAGAAGTTGCGTTAGTGTCACGCGTTAGACTATCTTTGCAAATCTAGACGTTTAGTGCCGTGCCTTAAACAGCACATGCAATATTGCTATTGCGTGAAATTTATTGCTATGTTCCTGCGTTAAACGGTGGCGTGCGTTCTTAGAAGGCCGTTCGTGAACTTTGCCTTAAGTTCTCTCTCAGATTATCTGAGTTGTAATAAATACCGGCTGTTAACCACAGGAGCCTAATTTGAAAGGAACAGTGAGGAGAAATTGAAGTTGTCCTATATCAATAATTTACCGTGCTACACTCGTAATCAGGAATAACTGTTTTTACTCATGGAACTTTCTAAGCTACAGGAGACAAAAATAAAATACACAAACCGCCATCATCGGACGTTTTCGCAAGCTAACCTTATGACAAAGGGACAAAAAAAGGGAATCCCTGAGGCCATGTTGCACCACGATGTACCCCCGAGTAGTGATCACGGAGTCTGTTGCAGTCTTCGTTTAACGGGTTTCAATAAGGTGGCAGGAAAATTTCTAAACCCCTTTTTCTCAGTGGCTAATACATCTTTTGGTGCACAACAAGCACCAACATGCCCAGGAAGATCCACAGAATTACAGAAATGATTTTTACTATTAACGAAAATTGGAATACGTTCTCTACATTGGCTCTTTCAGACAGAATGCACACTTTGATTGGGAACCATACTTCTTGGTTCTAAGCCCCAGCCATTAAGTCGCAGGGTATAGGTGTCTACCTTTAGGTCCAGGATGAAACGGAATATTAAGGCAAACTACTTGGGCCACCTTGCCCTTCTTTTCTTCCAAAAATTTTCTTCGTTGGGTAAAAAATCTACAACAAATGCGACAGATTTTTCAATAGGCGAGCGGCCGTTTCAGCGAATTTCTAAAACGTTGCCTTTATTTCACTGTTTCTGAGTACCTTCGAAAATGCTCTGAGTAGTTGTTGGCTTCGGGTACTATTTTGGCATCTTTTGTTTATTGGTATAACATTTTGTGCTTGCGATACTCGTTGACAAAAAATTATGTGGATTAGCCCAGCTAATCCAGGATATACAAAGAGAAAGTGAGATTTAGGTCTCCACTGGCTCACGGAGCCGGTTGTGCGCCTTTACTTTCGTTAAAATGAACGGTCTTTGCAAAGTTGTCAACGCCAATGAACTCTATGAACGCCGTCGGCTCACTTGTTTTGTTTGGTTTTTGAGGAAAGGAAATGGCCCAGTAGCCGCCTCACATATCTCGGTGGACACCCGCACCGCGCCGTAAAGGAAGGGATAAACAAAGGAGGGAAAGAGGAAAGAGAAAACTGAAAATTGACAGTTGGATTTTGAGGACAGGCGCGGCGCTGCGCAGCGGCGGAACACCTTTGGCTCGGTGCTACTAGTGGCGCATGAGCAGTAGTGACTAGGGAGCGAGAGAGAGTGAAAGAGTCGGCGGCGGCCACCTGCGCCGTGCGTGACGTCACTCGTTCTCCGACATACGCCGGCTCGCGCGAAGCACGGTGTTGACCAGCGTAGTGAAGCTTTTCGCTTCAAAACAGGTCCCTGATAAACTTCCTACGGCCGCGGTTGCTCAGTGGTTAGAGCGCTCGGCTGGTGGTGGTGGTAATGGTTTTTTATTAAAATAATAGTAAAAAGGAAGGAAAAGATGTTTGCTAGCCCCGGCATTTGCAATCGATAGTGAAGCACCTGAGCTGGGGCAACGGAAATGAAGGATAGCAGGCAGAATGGAGAAATGAAATGAAAGAGGTGGGGGACTTCTGATCCGGAGTTCCCGGGTTCGAACCCGACCGCGGCGGCTGCGTTTTTATGGAGGCAAAACGCTAAGTCGCCCGTGTGCTGTGCGATGTCAGTGCACGTTAAAGATCACCAGGTGGTCGAAATTATTCCGGAGCCCTCCACTACGGCACCTCATCCTTTCTTCTTTCACTCCCTCCTTTATCCCTTCCCTTACGGCGCGGTTCAGGTGTCCAACGATATATGAGACAGATATTGCGCCAATCCGTTTCCCAAAAAACAATTATTATTATTATTATTATATATATTAAAACGCAGATCTTCGCTTCAGGTAAAATTGTCACCGATCACTGGGGCGCCCCGAAAACGAGACACGCTGTTTGAAACAATCGCTGGAAATCGCGCAAGGCTTCCAATGGAAGGAAGTGAAACCGTCATTTCCGGCGTGAAAGCGGTAGCAATGTATTTGCAGCAAGCACCGTACCTAGAGGCCTAATGAATATACAGCCTCATGAGGAAAGATAACCGATCTCGGAGTTCGCAACTGACTGGAGAAGTTACATATATCATCGATTGATGGCGCCACATGCCCGTCGTTGGAGTTGCGGATGTGTGTTTGCGGTTTTATTTGTGTACTTCACTTCAAGCCTAGAGTGCACAGCGCAGTAAGCTGCAATTTGGCACCTCAGCTAGTTCTCTTATACAGGGTGAAGTATGCGGGATCAATCTATTTTTAAATATGGAAACAAAAGTAACCACCTCATATTTTTACGCCAAGTTCTCCGTGCTGGTGCGCGTTCAGTGGAAAACTATTCACGGTCCGTCCTCGTCTACTGACGCTGACATTTGTGTGTCACGCACCTACACTCTCACTTTTGTTGTTACTACCCTTTGATGCCATCTCTAAGGTTCCCCAGTAGGTGCGATGGGCACCTGGCCAATGCATGCCCATGTTTGTTTACTCTGTATCTGATTAAACAGCGTCATGCTTCACGCTGTTTGAAAGCTACTGCCGCCGCTGCGTTTTACTCTTTCTTTACCCGGCGGGAAACGGCTGCACGCTGTCGGCCGCGTTCTGCCATGAATAGAGCGGCCTCCCTGCTCTGCTTATCTGGGCTCCTCGAACGGAGGAGGAACTGATTGCGGGCAGTGACTCGATCGTAGAGCGACGGACGCCTACGCGACGCTGACGCGACAACCGCGAGCTGTTTCCAGGCGTTGTTTTCGCCCCTAATTCTACACCATGCTTACGAGGCCCAAGGTGTTTTCACCGTTAGTTGTAAATGCCTCAGCTTGTCCTTACGTGGCTTAGGCTTATTAGCTAACACGTGATTTTCGCGACGTTTTGCCGTGTGAAGTAATGCACCGGATGTGCTTGTGTTGTCTCGGTGATGCCTTGTGTTTGGAATACTGACTGAATTCTCGGTGTAAACAGGTAAGCGAATACCTTTCTGCTTGTTAGAGCTAGCAGATTTTGCCTGATGACGAGCAACGCGCTTTATGTCTCCCAATCAAAGCCTGTCTTGCTCGACTTTAAAAATGTAGGCGTCCCGAAGACGCATCGTGTGGCTTTTATGCATAGAGAAAGATAGCACACTGTGCAGTCTCTTAGGGTCGTGGCACCAACTGCGGCAATATTCCAAGTGCCTTGCGTTCCAGCAGCGGCACAAGTGCTTGTAAACGCGTATGACTCAGCCAAGCTTATCAGCTGGGCCTCCAAGGAAAAATATATGTTTTAGTGATTCCCACTTTGGCGGATGAATACAGTAGTTTTCGAATCGAAATTTGGCTCGCGTAATGTAATAATGTAATGTAATATATGTTGGTCGTATTTGAATGTGGCGCAAATATTGAGTAGAGAGCGCCATTTGTACGTGGTGTCTATATTTTTTGTTGTCGTCCCAGTAAAAGATCAAACAATGCCGGATGCTCCGTATCCTGCGCCGCTTGCAGAAAACGAATTCTAGCGCACAATGTTTGGCTGGCTGCTGTTTACTCTCTCGTAACGTGACCTACAATGGCTAGCTAGACTTGCTTTGAATTCGTTCAGCCATCGTAGCCACTTACGCGATGATTATCCCGAAATCTTTTCTTCGGAGCTCGAGGCACTAAGCGAGAGTTGGAAAACCTCTTCCACTGATTCACATGAAGAAATGTAGTTTATATCCTCAAAACTCTCACTATAACTGTCCTCGTCCCGTGTTTCTATTTTTTTCGGTTCCGACCCGCACTGTCTAGGCAGCCCACGGCGACATATTCAAGTGTTGCCAACGCAAACATTTCAGCACTGGATAATAGCAGTGCGGCAATAATTTCTAAGGGGTTCTTTGTGCTGCCATCTGTGCTTAGCAGAATGAACCCGCGCTTCGATTTGTGCGAAATCTTGAAAGCACATCGAAGGTGCAAACGATCACTCCGTTATTTCCTCTTTGATGTGAAGGAAGCTTAAAAAGAAGCAGGGGTGGGTTAGGCTTATCGCTATAGTATGTATTTAAAAGGTATTCAACGAGACAAGGAACTGTTTTTTTTAGATGGATAATAGTTACGCATGCTGTTATCCATAGATTTCAGACAGTGTGAAGTTATGTGCTGAAAAAAAAGGCCCTCGAGTCGAAGTGCTTTATTTCTTAGCATTTTCTTGTAGATTAGTGGCTTTTCACGTACATTATGGAATATAGTTTAAGCGTACCGTTGGAACTCAACGGCAAATAATTTCCGACATTCATAGGTAACGTGGTTTGGAATAACTGCGCCTCTTTTTTGACCGCGGTGAAAAATATTTAAAGGTCCCGATCGATTCTCTCGGTAGGTTGATGCCGCTCGGAAATGATCCTTCCCGACGCAGTTCTTCGTGCCTGCGACGAACATATTGCGTCCCTGCACGAATTTCGCCAAATCGATAAATATTGTAACGTAGTCGTGACGGCAGTCGAAGCAGCGATGAAGACGGACAAAAGGTCTTCTAAAAGAAAACTGTTTATTGGGCTGACTTGCACCCAAAATGGACTGAATCACTCGGCGGCGGCGAAGCGACAAGCGTGCTTGGCGGTCATCGTACAGAATGCCCGCCGCTGTCGGCCGTGCTCAATTTAAAGCTGATAGCCAACTTTCGAGATAAAGCATGCCAAGTTACTAGAACATTCCGGAACAACGTAGAATCAGCGCAGCCAGGCTGCGATCAATCGAGATAAATCTAGTCGCGTCTTGCGTCGCACACAAAGCGATAAAGTTGTGTGCCGGCAGATCTGAAGAATGAACAAACACTGCAAATGTTCGCGGAAATATTTCTATTGCTCGTAGAGATCAGTAGATGATGTTAGGCCGGCCTTGCATTGAAGGTCAAATGGTATCAGTCAGATGAGAAGACAATAAATGTGGTAGTGCCACCTGCGGTACCTGCGCCGTCGATACACACGATAAATAAGTACAAATAAATGCTTAAGTGGAGGGCGTTTGGAGCATCGGACACGGAGCATGAGGAGGCGCTGCTCATCGGAACGCAGGAAATAAACGTGGCCTGGATTGCCTCTCCAGTCACCGCCATTACATTTATCGCGGATAGAGTACCAAGATTACTTCGCGATACTGTTCTCAGGTTTGCCGGCAGCACATGTTGGGAAAAATTATATGGACACATAAGCTCAGCCTTTAAGGATATGGCGTGACAGCGTTAACGGCTTCCTTCAGCAGTTTCTCTTCACTGGGTCACTTTTCTTTGCTCACAGTCACACGTTTATTGCAATTACCTAAACGTAAATTCCACATTCTCGTATTTGATCTCTTCAAAACTGCAGTTCACGCACATAATGTTTCTATGATCAGTATCTCAGTAATTACATGCCTCTAGCTAGTTCACTCCACTAATTACGTGACTTTAGTTCACTCCACTAATTACCACATTGCTAAGCTTCAAATTCGGCCACCACCACACATACATGAGCCCCTCCTAGAACCTTAGCCAAGTTAATGTGCCTACGTTGCCTAGTCGGCAGCGTAGCTGACTGGCCAAGTGTCATGGGCTGGAATCCTAACTAAAATTTATAGAACTCTTTCTTTACTTAAACTCAATTGCTTTATAAAGTTTACTCCTTTGAAACGTGCTCCAACCTTTAATTCACAATTACATGTCCTCTTTTCAATTATTTTCATTCCAGTCGGGGTTCCATCCCGGCAGCGGCAGTCGAATTTTGATGGAGGCGAAATTCTAGAGGCCCGTGTACAGTGCGATGTCAGTGCACGTTAATGAGCCCCAGAGGGTCGAAATTTCCGGAGCCCTTCACTACGGCGTCCCTAATAGCCTGAGTCGCTTTGGCCTCGTTAAACCCCCGTAAACCATAAACCTATTTTCATTCTAGACATACACGCGTGACGTCATGCGTGACATGCATTTTTCGAGGCAATTACGCTGCTGGAATGACACTGCGTTTTTCTCTGAACGGGAGCCTTAACGTTGACGTGTTATTAACGATGATGTAAAGCTTCATATATCTGCGGTCACTAGTATTACCAGTCCGAAATCAAATGCCGGCGCCACCTATAAGGGAAACACAGTACGGCCTCATAGTATTATTTTCTGCTTTAACGAGAAACTGGCGTGATTTCTCCTGCGCAAAAAGTTTCGGCGAACAGTTTTTCATCAACCGGCTAAAGATCGATTAACATTTAAGGAAAAGTGCACAGCCATCCCTGAGTTTCAATCCGCCCATGAGGTAGGTAATGCCGATACGTGTATCTAAAGAGTGTATTTGCATGGGTATAAAATCTGTTCTTTCCCTAACTTGCTTAATTAGGCGATGCCGTCGGCAAGCTTGGCCATGCGGCTGGGGTGTCATGCGATTTCATTAGTGTCTAGAAGAAACGAGCGTGTAATTCTGAAGTACAGGTGTTGTCTTTTGCCTCCTTTTTTCCTTAGTGGCATTTGATTGCAAATTACATTTTCGGTTTAGATTTTGATAGCTCGTTTTCATTTCTTTCAATTCTTCTAAGTCTGTGATAGTTCTGCTGGGGCAGGTGTTCGCTCAAATTTTCTTTTATTCTTTTTTTTATTTTGCCTACCACAGAGGGACTCGAAAATAAAAAAAAAATGAGGCGTTTGTCGGTCTGTCTTGTTGAATACGTGCCACTCCTTTGTAGGCTGCGAAATTTTCTTGCGGTAATATCATGCTCAGCCTTATTTCCGCTGTCAGAATGTACAGTTTCTTCCAGAGATAGTTCTATGAGGGCCACTCTGTTGTTGAAAATTCCTTGAAACCCATAGTACGTCTAACCGAAGCATAAATCACATGCTGCTCACCCAAAAAGTGTAAAGGCAGGCCTACGTCAAATGTGTCACATGGGCGCGAGAGCATATGTGTTCTTTAAAGTGCGTAATTAATGGTCATACCAACTAACTTCATGGTCTTGCCCACTAACGCCATAAACAGGCTAACTCCGAGGTCATGTCCACTTACTCCATGGCCATGCCTACTTATAGCGTTCTCATGTCCACTAAACCGCATATATGTCCGCCAACAGCATTGTTATGCCAGTCTAGTAGGCATAGTCCACGCTACCACGGGAGCGAGTGCTGTAGTTTGAAAGGCTGTGCATCGAAGCTAAGCACTAATCTCTGGTGCCCTGGGGAAGGGTGAAAACTGTTGAAGCTTTTCAGGCTTTTTTTTTGTGCGCAGCCAACTTTCAAAATGGGTGTGAGAAGTTTCGCGTGGCGCATATAGCTGACGGACGTTATCAGAGGGTGACTCACAGCAGTATATCACTCCGGGACACATTGAGTGTACTGAGTGATAGCATCTCTTCAGTTCGCCATTCTACAGCTTATACTTTGCTCAGCGAAGTTGTACTGGTTCAGAGAGAGTCGTTGCCATGTAGGCAGCACTGTTAGCCCGACCAAGCATTACAAGCACCAAAATAATATAAACTAGGAGGCGTTATTCGTTAACTTTTCTAGCCTTTCCCCATTTGTTTTAGCCGTGTAAGTTCGGGCAGGCAGAGGACAGTTTCACTTAGGCCTTCCTTTCATAGAAACAGAAACACAAGCTTCAAAGCATACTTGCATAGAGTTTTGAGTGATGTTTCCTTGAGCTTAAAAAATAGTGCTATTCAGCCTCCTCCATAGTAGAACTGGTGCTCACTTCAACGACTATTGGAATGGTTCGGTGCGTCTGCTCGCATTCCGCTGGAAAACCCTGGAATTAGCATGCTTGCATTAAACAAGGCGTTGATTTTTGGCTTGGAGAACGATGAGTAACACAGAACTGCGCTCTGACCACGACAGTCTCAGTATCGCGTCATACTAGGAAAGATCCAAAAACTATATAAGTGCGCGATGGCCTGTCCACCAGGGGCGCATGTCAAGTCTATAGACGCAGTGTCAGTTAACGAGAATCTTTCGCTTGCAGAATGAACAGATTATGGTATTTCCGGTGGCTTTAAGTTGAGCAGGAAATGCTACAGCCTCTTATGAACAGTGAAATTTGTTACCTGAGAGGCATACACACGAATAGTGCCAAAAGAGCAATTACTCATTAGCATTCACCCAAGCTTAGTCATATGGCTACGAAGGAATGTTCTGAACCTTCCACAAGAGCTTCCTATTTGAACAAGTCTTTCACATGCTAGCCGTTCCAGATAGCTGAGTTGATAGAGCGACTGGCCCAGTGAGGTGGTGGTCGCGGGTTCGGGAAGTTTCTGTCGAAGCTGTACAGCTTCCCACTGGAGACGTATGGCTGCGCTTGGGTGGACCAATAAAGATTTTTAATGCGTCATATAAATTGACGGAGGTCTGCTATTCACCGCACCGGATTATTTTGAGCATTTTTCACACACCGTTACGTGAAAGAATTCCCCTGCGTCGCCGTGGTGACGCAGTGAGTATGGTGCTCGGCTGCTGAACCTAAAGACTCTGGTTCGATCCCGGCCACAGTGGTCACATTTCGATGAAGGTGAAACGCAAGAGGCCCGTGTACTGTGCAATGCCAGTGCATGTTAAAGAACCCTAGGTAGTCGAAATTATCCGGCGCCCTCCACTACGGCATTCCTAATAGCCTGCGTTACTTTTTGATGTTAAACTCCATAAAACCTGTATCTAAAACCAAATCAAATTTGCATGCAGACCTTAATCCTGCCACTGGTTTCTTCCTTTATTTGAGTGCAAATAAACTTATTCACAGAAGGGTGACATCTTGGCCTTTTAAGAAGCACAAAGTAAATAGCCTGATTCGGCGAGCGCCAATGTTACTGTTGCTATGTTGGGCTAAGCAGATAATTTTATCTGGTTTTCAAGATGGCAGCTCTTTTGTTACTGGTTGCACTTTCATAAATGAAAACTTACTGCTAGCTAAAGCACCATGTGCCTTGTGGCCACTGACGCTCAGTGGTGGCTTTGTGGCTAAGGCGTTCGGTCGCTGAGCACGATTTTGCTGTTGGGATCTCGGCTTCGGCCGCCACATTTACATGCACCTTTCAGTGCAAGCTAAAAGAACATGAAACCGTCGAAATCAATCAGAGGGACTTCCACTGTGTCATGCCTCAAAGCGTGCCGGTTTTCTTTTCATGTGCTGAAAACATAGAGTGAGTTTGTTTTCAGCGTTAGCGATGAAACGTACCGTTAGCATACCACGTGCTCTTAAAAATAATGTCGACCGCCGACATCTAGCTCTGCATTTTTTTTCTTGCCTCTTGTTTTATACAACCTAATATCTTGTTTTATAGTTTCACTTGCTTCTAATCCTTGGTAGAATGAGGCAGAGGTAACTTCCGATATGGAATGATTCGGAGAAAACTTGATTTGTTTCTAGTGTGCCCAGAGTGTATGAAAGACAGAATATGTTGTTACAGTAAGATGGAGGCAGTTGCCTAAACAGAGCTAACAAAGTGAGTCTTGTTTTGTGTGGCCCCTGACGTGTTTCTCGAAGCAGGATTATGCCTGCAAGAGTTTTGCCACATTTATTTGACGCCGAATTTACACAAGTGTGTCATTCGACATGTAGAAAAGTGTCCCCTTTTTATCATCATCATCATCATCATCATTTTATTGTTTTGTTTGTAGTAGTGATTCTTTTTCTGTTCTCTTTATTTCCTGCTGACTTAAACTTTCTACCTTTTGTATTCGACTGCTTTATTTCAGCAGACCCGCGTTGGGGTTTCGGCACAGGTGGTGGTTAAACTGCGTGCTTTAAATCAAAGGAGCTTCGGGTCTAAACGTGAGAGAAACTAATTTTTACCATTAAAACACGTGGCAAACAAGCGACATTGTTTCTTAGTAGGCTTGTTATAAAATGCTGACGTTATTCTTGTTTTATGTATTTCTAAAAGGTTCTACGCAATGGGTTCTCGGAATTCTAAGGCAGCTCCTGCAGCCCCTAAGAGAGGTAAGGAGTGTTTTGTTACTTTGCACAACCCAGCACAATATTGCGGCTTTCGCGCTCCTAATTCTTGAGCAGTGGGGCGAAACCTGCAAAGCAGATGGTGGTCGTTCTCAGGAAGCGGCTGAAACATGAAAGGACGCGTTTTCAATCGCAACCATGTGTAATTAACAGCATTTTCTCAATGAACATGCTCTTGATGCTTTTTCAGAGCGAATGAAAGGTGTCACCGCGGTCGCCGACTTGTAATCGTGATGCTACACAGGGAGATTTTGCATAACGTCGCCAGAGTGTTTTCCACTGCATTGTTAGTTCTCGATTCTTGCAAACTTGAGAAAATGAGTACGCCTACTTTGAGGTCATGTTGACAGGAGAGAGAGAGAGAGAGAGAGAGAGAGGGATAAAACATTTATTATTTCATTGAAGTGTTCTACGAGTCGGGTAGGCGGACTCCTCAGTTCAGGACTCCGGTGGCTTGGGCGGATGCCTGGACCAGTCTGATGATGCGACACTGGTCCTCCAGACCATTGCTGGTCAGGGCTGCCTCCCACTGCTCGTAGGATGTCTGTAATGTTTTTAGATGAGGTGGTTTTTAGGGAAAATTCCAGGAAATGTGAAACAGCGTAGGCTTTTCGCCGCACCATGGACAGAAGGGGCGGTATTTGGAAGGGTGAATGAAGCTGTACAAGTACAGGTTAGGGAAGGTATTCGTTTGTATTCGCCTCCAAAATGTGGCTTCTTTTGTGTTGAGTTTAATATGGGGAGGGGGATATATTGTACGATCTAATCTAAGCATCTCCAGCCGTTCCCCATAGTTTGATGGTAGAGGGGTGAGGTACGGGCAAGGATCCGCTCGGTTTGTTAGCTCACGAGCTAGATCGTTTGCCGCCTCGTTGCCTTCAAGACCTGAATGGCCCGGGGTCCAAGTAATGTTATGGGGGCGTTTAAGTGTAGGTGAGAGGCCCGACGGTATGAGTAGAGCCGTTGTCATTTTTGGGACTCTCCCTGTAATGTAATAATGACAGGAACTTTTGACTTCCTTTCTGGTTGTGAGTCTCAGTCCTAGTGCTTTGTGCACCGCGTTAACTGACTGTGCCGCAGAGCCATTTTCATTTGAGTGCGTATTCTTATATTCAAGAGATATCGTACAAGTGTAGGTTCAAACACACATAGAATTTTTGTTGTCGTGTGGCACTCGCGCGAGTGTACTACGGAAGCGATAACGTTTCTCTAAATGTAGCTTTTTTGAAGGATTTAATGCAAACCACGACGACGTCTAAAAGCGTTTTGTATTGAGCACCAATAAATTTTGCAGTTTATACTTCCAAGCAAATAGGTAGCAAATAAATATCTTCCTGGAAAAAAAGAACGATGGCGTTCGCAGCTCTCGAAACCACACTAAGTCCAGCCTTTAAGAGGAAAGGTTCGTGTTAAGTGCTACAGGGCGGTTTGAAGCGCTGGTTCCTTCAGGTATAGTTCTAAAGACTAATGTGGTGTTGTTGACACAAGTTGCGCTGACCCCTAGGGAAGTCCAGAACGTCTTAAACGTAACTCTGGTTGGTTTCAAGCCTTTATTGTCTACCGATATCGAGCGTGTTATTTTTCTCTCTCTTTATGATGCGCTTTCGGGTAGTCATTCCTGCTTATTTTGTGTGAACCTTTGACCACGCGCAGTGTTTTTGTTCTCCTGAAACGCTAGAGGGCAAATGGTGCGTGTTTTTTCACTGATTACACCTGTAAACAATGCGTTATCAATCGCTTTGGTATCTTCTGAGCGCCTACTGCGCAGGTCAGTCCTCTATGGCTTTCGGCTGCTGAACACCAGTTGACAAGTTTAGATCACTATCGCAGCGGGGGCATTACGATGGAAATTAAGAAAATGAAAAGCCGTCCATGTAATAAAGAAAATGGTGGAAAGGCGCAGTAACTGTGTCACTTCTCTATGAACATGTCAACCATGCCGTGAGGGAGAGGGGGAACGTGGAAGTGAAAGTGGAAAGAGAGAGAGGTGCCGTAGAGGAGGACTGTGGAATAATTTAGACCATATCGGGATCTTTAACGTGCCCTGACATCGCACAGCACATGGACGCCTTTTGCGTTTCGCCTCCATCGAAATGCGGCTGCTGTGGCCGGGTTCCGCGTTATGAGATTTCACTCCTTTTGAAAGAGCCCTAGGTATTCAAAATTTAGGTGGAGCCCTCGTGTGCTGGTCACCTCATTGCCCACATTTCCCCTTATGTTTTATCAAATTAACGCTCATTAACTAATCGCCATCTTAATCTTCTTCCAAAGGCTTTTATTTATCTATTATTATTACTTCTGCGAATACAAAAATTATCATATTATTAATAATATTAGTAATAACATCATGCCGTTGGTATCGTTGCCTTTGTCCTGGTCGATAACGTATCTGTGTTCGGAAATTCAAGGGCCGTATTTTGCAGCGATTCACTTCGTGTTCATTTCATTTGAACGTAACGCCAATCGTCACGACAGCAACAAGGGGCGGGAATCGAACGACGAAACAGGCAATGCCGGTCCGGCTGCAGAGCCGCCTTTAACCACCCTGCTGTTGCTGCAGTCAGCCCAGTTCATTGGCTGCTCAGCCACCGCATAGTTTATTTGCTGAAATGGGATTAGTACCGATACATCTCGGCAGCCGTGTCAAACACACCGTCGTGTTCCGTCAGTCGTCCTGTGTCGCAACCTGCCGCCGGTTTTGGCAGCGCGGGGAGCGTTATGCAGGGCGTGTTCCTGTCGCGGCCAGAGTGATGTCAACCACCACAGCCTACGTCATGGGGAGCAACAGCCAACGGCAGAGGACCAAATAGAATGAAAACTAAAACGTTATAAAATACGCTACCAGATTTCATTTACAAAGCGCGGCGCGGGTATTCTACGCTCCATGAACGCTGTATGTGTAGAGAGACTTTATTCCATGTTGTCTTTGCGTGAGTACGTGCAGATGCCGGCCGGCTCAAGGTTGGCGATCGCGTGGCCGTTACTATGGAAGTGGAGAACTTCAGGCTTCTTCAGAACAGCCATGGAGGATGGGAACCCAACATGTCTCTCGTAAGAACCCTAACTGGAGTGTGAAGCTGTTGGATTTCAACGCCTACTAGAGTATGATTATAAATGTGCAAGTGATACGAAACAAAGAAATCGGCTGGTGTGTTGTTCACTAGTTCTGGTGACGAACTTACCTGGATTAAGGAATGGTAGTGGGCTCATACACAGGTAAAAGGTGCCTACGCATGTGCATCAGCACGAATTGTTTTCATGCCAGGTGATGCATTCCGAAACCTAAGAAGTAAGCCGCACTTATTTTTCGCTGTGATCTAACCTTTCGTGGTTTTGTTGGGCAAGAATACAAAGTAACGGGCTTTTCATGCGCAAGGAGCAGGAGCCGATCGAGACGCAGTCTAGAAAACTGCGTGAAATGTATAGCTAATCTCGGCCGTCACACAGTCAAACTGTCATAAACGCATCTCACTTCTAGCTGGTGTAAAAGTAAAGCAGAAGCAAAATTAAGTTGTGGCCAGATATACAAGAAATTACATGACCCTTCTACTGCACTTAAACACTTGGGCAGCATAAAGGCAGACACAGTTCAATGCAGACATTCAAAATACGATGCTTAGATCTCAAATAACAACACTAGCGGATGTACAGTCATGTCTATTTAGTGATATTTAGAAGTATTCTAGAGATTACAGCTACCAGCTTAATGTTATCTACTATTGATCAAGGCTGAACGGAAGGCGGGTAATACGTCATAAGTGGCGCTTAAGGGGTAGTAAAGAGGTTGGCCTTTATTTTATCATAAATGGAGTGCTTGTAACACGTGAAAAGGCCTGAAGTATGCAAGTTAGTTCTATAATCACTAAGCCTGCATACATCTATAGATAAAACTGCAAGCCTTTTAACGCGGAAACTTGGAAAACGAGAGATACTGTGCATTAATTGAGAATACTACAGCCGCTTCTTCTTTCTTGTATTTGTGACACTGTGTGGGGCGAGTTTCAGAATATACAAAGAACTGACGTCGTCTTTGGATGCAGGCCATTAAAAGTGCACAAAAAAAATCACCGCACGTGTGCAGCAGCCTCTCTTGATGCTGGAGGCCTTTGCCAAAGCGATTGTTAAATATCCTTGAACTTTATGAGATAAGGGTACTCGGCGCTGAGCATTCAAGAGGCTTCGGAAACGGTTGCTGTGCTGCCGTTCTATTGTTCTAGTCATTCAGTAAATCAGAGTTGATTTAGAGTTTATAGGAACAACATAAAAGCACCGTTTGCGGAGATCTTGAGTTCGGATGTCCCTAAGGCACCGAAGGTTGACATTCAGTTCCATCTCACAATCAGGTTGCACTGAAATGAAGCCACGAACCAGCGAAACCTGCGCCGAATCATCAGAGCATTTAATTCATCTTTACGCAGTATAGGTAATTTGCTGGTTACTATAGCCTACCGGATGACAGGTTTTTCACGTTTTTCAAAATGACGGGCGCAATACACTCGCGCGCCGTTGTCGGGGTGAGTTTCTTTGCCGTTCAGCCTATGATTCCCTGGAAAAGCTGTGCCTTTTACTAGCCAATAAAATGTAAAGATATAGATGATCTACACTAAATCAGCGCCATCACCAGCGAACCACGAAACGACGAAGAACCAAGAAAAACGTTTCTTTAAGTCCGTCGTGAACGCTGTATATAAGATTCCCCTGCCTTGTGGCAAGGTGTTTACACCGGCCAGAGGGGCGTTGCGTTAACGACCGACTCAGGGAGCACGAAAGAGACCTGGCCAATAAGGAGCGCACGAATCTTGTTGGTCATTGCGTTGATTGCAGAGCTTGTGAACCGCGTTTCCGTTGCGTGTCAGTCCTTGGCAGAAGTAATAAAAAAACCGCTTGTGAAACCTCGGAGGCATTTTTATAAAAAAGATCAGGATCAGATTGTGTGAGTGACACTTCAGTTGCCTTGTACAACGCTGAAGTGAATTTCCTGTCACGTCTATTGCGACGACTTTTTTTCTTTGGCAGTTTCCAAGTTACTTGTTAGGCTGCGCCCGCGCAGGCCTGCGGTTTTATATGCCGTCGTGGTTCCCTGAATAAGTCAGCTGCAAGAGAGCGTTCGTGTTTTTCTCTGTTCTTTGTGTCCCTGTCCTAATTGCGCTAAAATATCTATAATTTATCACAAATCCAACTAGCCCTACATCTAACTCTCTTAAAGTCCAAGAAGGATCGACGCTGGCGGAACCGCGTCGTTTACTCCGCTGCCTGAAACGTTCGCCGGCATGTTCTGACGTTTTGAAGCGAAAGGTTCACTACGCTAGGTAAAGCAGTCTTCGGGTAGGTAGCACAACGACCTTGAACGACCTTTAGACCAACCGAGAATAGCCGTGTATGACCATATGTGGTACTGTTATGGTACCGAGCCCTTTACCCCTGACCTTGACACATGATCTTTAGTTGACCTTTGACATTGGGTGATCTTCGGTTTAACCTTTGACCTTACGAACATCCGGTGGGGTGATGCGAAGCCACGTGATGGCATCCGATGGGATTGCCTTAAGGCCATGTGATACGACGTCATATCCACGGGGTCGTGTGGGTATACATATAGAACGGCTGTCGCGAGCGCGTAGCTGAGCTGCCATGGACGAGCCGCAGACGCTTAGCAAGCGTGCTTGCTTTTCGCTGAATTCCAGGGTTAGCCACGTTAAGCCACTGCAACTATTTTTTTAAGAGGTTTTCTGAAAAATATACCTTAAGAAGGCTATTGTATGAATGTTTTCCGCCTGACGAGATAGAAGGGCCGCCAAGTGCCATCGCGCGAGTTTTCTGGTGCCACCGGTACAGAGAGATTGGGAACTGGATCTTTCCACGTTGTTTAGACTAGTTGCAGGGCCATGACAGCGGAGTTCTTTTCAGGCACCTAGCCTATATTTCGAAAGATATCATTTGCTTCTGCTGGAAGAGTCTGTGTAAGCAAGCGGCGCTGTTTGTTATGAAACATCGCTCAGCACATACGACTAATTTCAAGCGCGAACAATTCGGTGCATGAATGTCTCTGTGATCTCAGGCTTTATTACGGCACTCGTGTGTGGTGATGTGCTGATTTCTTATCCATGGAGGGCAGCTAGAGAGCAATGACACGATTTCATTTCAATTACACTTGATTCTGATTCTTTTTCAGCTCTTATTGCCCCATGCCCTTGCTTTCTCAGAAATAATCAGACACACGACGAGCTAGCACGAATAGAATTCAATGGGACGAAAAGATGTTTTCATATCGACCTAACATTCATTGCATGCCTTTCGTGCACTGCTTACGTGCAAGCTGAATGCATGATGCGTGGTTGATAGCTCTAAGAAGATAGTGCGATGTTAAAGGCAACCTCATTGCTTTCACTTTCCACTAGTAGACACGATTTTAAATATGTTCATACTTAAAGTGGCGCGTGCTTAACCAAATTTATGAGCACGGACAAATGCAAAAGGGCTCAGCTTTACAATCTGAAACCCAATCGCCAATGACAGGCCGACTCTTCTAGCTTGCATTCCGTGAAGCAGCATGACCTCGCTGGGTGTTGTTTACCTGTTTTTGTCGTCTTGTCATTCACACGTTGTAGAAGTCTACATCTTCGATGTCATGAATTTGAAATTTTCTCCAAATCGCGCCTCAATTAGTCACCGCGCCCCTTTCAGACCTGACGTTTTCAAACGCCAGAATGCAACTTTTTCATGTCTGTCGTTTACTTCTTTTGCACCCCACATAAAAGAGGTTGTCTGGCTCGCACGAGGAAGCCACCATCGGCAAACAAGCACCAGTTTATCATGAAACTTTAAAACCAGCGCGATTCTACCCAAGCCGATTCCGGAAGCAGGCCTCCATGATGCCGCCATATTATACGAGTGCCCGTTGTTGGACCTCCTTCTGGGTTGTGAAAATCACCAATAATGCCAGCGGGGCCCGAGGGGTCGGGAGGTAGCGGCTAAAGGTGAGACTGGCAGCGCGGTAATGGGAACGAAACTGCACGGAAAGCGTGGTTATTACCCGAAGTTTGCTTCGTCCTTATTTTCTTTTAAAATTTGTTTTTAAGTCGTGCTTGCTAAGAAATATCATACAGTGCATTTGAATGAAAGGCGCTGTGAATACGGGATTCAGCACTGAAAAATAGAAGCAAATCAGGAAGAAAAAAAACGTCAACATGCGAATAACTATAGAAGTCGTGAACTTTGCACTCACGACTGAAGACATCCGGTGTGGAAAAGTTAGTTCGGGCACTCGTGACTTCATGAAGAAGTGCGAAATCTTGATTTAGACCCGTCGACACCAGCTGTGAGCTTTTAAAGTGCTCGACAGTGTTTTTTTTCTTCAGATTTTTGGGAACGTGGGCATCGTACGAGAACTGAAGCCTGAGGGTGGAGTGATGGTTCACTACAAGGTGGCCAAGTCCACCTGGCATCTCAACCCTGCTGTGCTTGAAAAGGTAAGCAAAGCAAAGTGAAAACCTGCTAGCGTGGTCTAAGCGTGGATGCGTCGGGTGGGAAAGGGAACACCTTTTCTTTAGTAAAGAAGCTATGGAGTTCCTCGTGACGCGAAACGCATACTTCCAATTGCTGTCCTGCACTTCCTCATTCAATGCTGAAGAGTTTTGCTGCCGATGAGGGAAGAAAATCTGTGAGATATTAACTGCACCATCCTTGCCCTCTTGTTTACCTTCTTCAAACAAATAAACATAGTGACTTTTATTGTTTTTCAGCTTCCTGCCTTCAAGAAGGGCGACAAGGTCAGGGTCTGCGAAAAGCTTGAAACGCTAAAAGAACGGCAGAACGGCCACGGAGGATACACAAAACAAATGGAAAGGGTAAATGCATGACTCATTGTTTTCTCTTTTATGCTCTATTTTAGGAAGGTTGTCACCTGTCTGCGCTAATTAACAAGGAAATAATGAATGTCAAACAGTATAAACGCACCTTTGTTATTTGTTCGTGGAACCACACATGTCACACTGGTTTCTCACCGAAGCTCTTTGTTTTGTATTTCTACCTGTGCTCATTGCGGATATGTTAATAGTCGAAGTTAGCACCACTGTTAACTTTTATTAATTTGTTCTTAAAAACAACTGGATAGCCTTCATGAACAGGATGCACTAACCGATAAGCCTCGCCGAAAACATGAAACAAAAGCTGAAAATACAACTGATAACGTTTTTTTTTTGCCCTGACACTCTGGTTATGATAAGCTGATTAAGCAACGAATGACGCACTGCCTATTTTTAGAGTATTGCTGAACCCTGCCGAGCAAACTCACTGCACAGGCGGCCCTTGTGTCTGTCGTCGCCAAAGGCACGAAACACCATGAATCAACTACTGTGCTAAACTATCTTGCCAACACACACGCACACACCACACACGCATGGACGCGCGTGCGCGCACACCACACATCACGCATACACACACACGGACCGCACACGTGTACTCATGCACAGGGGAACGCTCGCATGCTGTGCCTCAAGATGACCCATAACAAAGGTAAAATTCCTCCCTTTAAGGAAATGTAATGCTGCATAAATGCTATAATTACCGCAAGACTTCATCACCACCTTAAGTTTGCTCCCTTATTATTCTTTCATGTGTGTGTGCCAAATGTCACTGATGTATTTCTTCATTACAGTGCGTTGGCAAGGTTGGCATTGTGGTGGCAATAAACCCAGATTTCGACATATTCGTGGACGTGTGCGGCCGCAAATGGTTACTGAACCCACTCTGCTTGGAACCCGCTCCCAATGCACGTGTGGATAGATCAGGTAATGTTGGCGACCTGGCTTCTGCGCCTAAGTGCCATATTTGAGAACGAAAAGACACATCCAGGTGTGTGTGGGTTGCATGCCGCTGGGGTACAAAGAATTGTGCAATAGGAGTGTCTTGTAGAGGTTGGTCAAACTTGAATGTATGAGAACCGTGCACAGAGAGCTCAAAGCAAGGCAAAGATTGTTGCATCGGTTCTTGACAAAGTTTGCGGCTGTGGGCTCGGAATAGCCGGGCAAGGAATAATAATAATAATAATAATAATAATAATAATAATAATAATAATAATAATAATAATAATAATAATAATAATAATAATAATAATAATAATAATAATAATAATAATAATAATAATAATAATATTAATAATAATAAAGAAGAAAGGAAGAGAGAGGTGCCGTAGTGGAGGGCTCCGGAATAATTTCGACCACCTGGGGATCTTTAACGTGCACCGACATCGCACAGCACACGGGCGCCTTAGCGTTTTTCCTCCATAAAAACGCAGCCGTCGCGGTCGGGTTCGAACCCGGGAACTCGACCGCGGCTGCTGCGTTTTTATGGAGAAAGGAAATCGCGCAATATCTGTCGCACATATCGGATAACACCTGAACCGCGCCGTAAGGGAAGGGATAAAGGAGGGAGTAATAATAATAATTGGTTTTTTGGGGAAAGGAAATGGCGCAGTATCTGTCTCATATATCTTTGGACACCTGAACTGCGCCGTAAGGGAAGGGATAAAGGAGGGAGTGAAAGAAGAAAGTAAGAATAGGTGCCGTAGTGGAGGGCTCCGGAATAATTTCGACCACCTGGGGATCTTTAACGTGCACTGACATCGCACAGCACACGGGCGCCTTAGCGTTTTTCCTCCATAAAAACGCAGCCGCCGCGGTCGGGTTCGAACCCGGGAACTCCGGATCAGTAGTCGAGCGCCCTAACCACTGAGCCACCGCGGCGGGGCATAAAGGAGGGAGTGAAAGAAGAAAGAATTGGAGGTGCCGCAGTGGAGGGCTCCGGAATAATTTCGACCACCTGGGGATCTTTAACGTGCACTGACATCGCACATCAGACGGGAGCGTTTGCGTTTCGCCTCCAACGAAACGCGGCCGCCGCGGTCGGGTTCCAACCCGGGTACTCCGGATCAGTAGCCGAGCGCCCTAACCCCTGAGCCACCGCGGCGTGGGCTGCTTCCTTTTCCATGCTTGATGCATGGTGTTCTGCACTTGGGAGCAAAAGTGGCGTATACCACGCGAGCTTTGACTGCACTGCATTGCAGTGCCAAGAAGGGAAAAAACAGGCCTGCATGCAGATGAAAATGGTCCTACCTCAGGTTGACTTGGCAGCAGGGGTGGCCGTGACGTGGTAGTAGTTGCAGTTTAGTGGAAGCTCGCGTAGTATACACCAGCTTTGCTTTCAACAGCACATTACGTTTAATACACTTGATACGCATGAAGTAAGATATAGAAAACAAATTTTGTACGTTCTTGCGGTCTGCCTGGAGTCATTGTCATTTCAAAGCGTTATTCACCTAGAAAGTGAAGTCACGGCAGCTCCTTTCTTCTTTCACTCCCTCCCTTATCCCTTCCCTAACGGCGCGGTTCAGGTGTCCAACGATATATGAGACAGATACTGCGCCATTTCCTTTCCCCAAAAACAAATTATTATTATTATTCAGCAACAGACGCACTACTCAGAATACATTTCTTGAGACCATAGTTGCATGGCGGTACTCGCTGAAACCACATTTTCGAATGCACTGAAAAGCGAGTAATCATACCCTATGTATTTTTGTGCTTAGAAGAAATACGTACAAAGCCGTTACTTTTCACCTTGGATTGATAATTTGTTCAGTAAATTCTATTAGGATAAAAAAAGCTGCATTGCGAAAGCGAGCATCAGGTAAAGTTTTGTTATTGAAGAACGGAAAACTGAGCGAGTTGATGCATCATTGAAGAAGTAAAAAACAGAGCAGCGATGACGGACAATTAAAGAAGGACAGCGCTTGTCCTTCTTCTTTGTTGTCGGTCGTCGCAGCGCTGTTTTTTACTTCTTCTATGAAGCTTTGCTGTTGTTCCAGGTTGTATTAAAATATGCTTGTTGTGTCTCATCATGATTTTGGCCCTTTTTTTCTACCAGACAGAGAATACCCTGTTACTGACGCCATCGAGGCCTTACTGCGATTGGCGATTGAAGACGATGAAAGTCCCATTGGGCAGGTTAGCTGAACGTTTATATTGTATACTATTATGCACATTAAGCCATTGTCCCGTCTTCGATCTCCAAGTTAAAAGGATCCCTGTCCTTCCGTCTTCCAATCTATCAGGCTACATCCTATTACCATTCCTTTTCCTGTCAAAACTTTCCTGTATCCAGCAATTAACCGCCTGTGTCTTGGCTACTCCCCCGTAGTGGGTATGTGCCAGCAATGTCTGAGGCCTTCCTTCCTTCCTTTATGAACTGGCACTGGTTCGCAGGATATGACCTAAAGTTGCTGACTCTGTACTTAGATAGCTGAACAGGGGTATCTTTTCGGGCAGCCGACGACACAACAGCGTTTTGTTTGAATGCTTTTTACATTCATGACGTAAGACTAGCCTTCGTATTACAGAGTATAGCTACCAGTGATGAAAAAAGCGACTGGTAATTATGGTTGCGCTTGCGTGGTTGCGCAGTTTTTGACTGCTGAGCACGCGTAATATGAAACTTTACATGCAGTGTTCGCCGCTAAAGTTAGTGCTGGGCACAATTGGAAGGCTAAATAATAGATAAGTGCAACTATTTCGGCCCTTATGGGAGTGGCGTGAGCAATGACGTTCTAATGCACCTTATGGAGAATCCGCGCTAAACATGCGTTTAGACTAGGTGGCTGCTCATTTCGAGAGTACAGAATACACAGCGCAAAGAAACTCTCAAGGCGTAAAGCGCTTGCTACCAACTGACGACTACTTTTGCGTTATCTCTTGAGTGTTCCTTTGTTTTCTCTCCTTTTTCCTGCTTATTCTTTGCTCTCTAAACGAATTATTCGCCTATACTGTCTGAATCTTCTATTGGAATAAGGTACATTTCATCTAAGAAAACTGTATTATTTGTTATTCCATGGTCTCTTGGCCTATTAGAGTGTCTTAGAAAGTGCAATATGTAAAGAGGTTTATGCTTTCGTTGTTGGCGTTCTATTGTGAAGCACATGATAAAAACAATAAACTGAACTTGAATAAAAAATTTTTCTCAGTGCTGCTTTAAAGTTCCCCGTAAAAAAAATTGTTCTTTGTGACACACTATCTCGTGTCCCAAGAGGTTATTTTTACGTTATTCAGCGCAAATCCGAGGGAGAGAAATTGATTAAATTTTTTCTCTTTTGTTTCAGTTCTAAGAACTACAGGGGCTGTATTCTGTAGCGATCTATTTATGTTGCACATCATTTCGTCCTCTGCCATTGGTCGCTGCACCTACTGACGTATGGCTTCAGAGGATACGGCACTCTGATCGTGATACAAACATACCTAGGTTGCCACTTACTTGCATAAACGGGTCCCACGTCCATTTCACGCTTGCCGACCTGCGCCGACACCCATGCATGAGTGATGGAGCGCGACGACACGTTTAACACACATGGCCAGCTTTATTGCTGCTTCATTACCAACTTTAGCGGCAAAAAAAAAAAAAACCGGGCGTCGTTTGTGCGACGAATTGGCGAAGCGTGCGACGTGTGTCTCCACCAAACTGGATACGGCTGCAGGAGGCTGGCTAGAGTCGTTGCCGCTAGCAGAGCGGCTGTGTCTGTGATTAGCTGTTTGCTTTCCTGCCTCTTTTGTTGTTTTCGTCGCAATGACATCACGGCGAAATGAAATCGGAAATGAAACGGATTGCCACATAATACAGTCCCAGTATTCACCACGATTTGATACATCTTTAATGGTACCCAACGAAAAAACAAGCTATGGAAGAGGGTAGCAGCACTTGGCTTTTGAATAGGCCTGACTAATTTGAACATGTTTGGTAGATCATTGCCAGCTTTCTGTCCCACTTGCTGCGAATCAGCCGTAATAAATTTCACTCCACTTCCACAGCGGCCTCAAAGACGTAGTTTGGGTGAGACGCCCTTGCACGCGGCGTGTTTCCACGGGAACGAGGAGATGGTGCGCACGTTGATAGAGACGGGAAGTAGCGTTGAAGCCAAAGACAGGGAGGATGACCGACCTTTGCATTACAGCGCTTTCGGGTGAGTGACGAGTTTCTGCTAGTGCACCGCTTTGAGACCTGCCACTTTGTGATGGAGTTGTTACTTTGATTTCGATGACTACGTATACTCCCGTGATAACTTGTAGTCTGGCTAGCGAAAGTAAAGCGAAATTACGGATTGCAGAAGACCTTTCTTCTTTTCGAATTGTTCATTAAAGGTTTCTTTTGCATACAATTTTTTTTGTGCTACATTAAACGTGCCGTTTTTTTTTGATAACCTTACAATATTTAAACTCAATATTTAACCTTTGTCTTCCTGAAACGCTGTCGTGTACTATGAGGGTGCCTTGGTAGAGGATGCAAAAATAGCTAGAAGCTGCCCAGAATCTTTTGAATGCGGATGTGTGCTTAGAAAATTATTCTAAATGCTGGATAACTGTGCCTGCAGCAAAATATTTCGCTATCTATACGCTTCCCGCCATTTCCATTGCGACCATTGTTTTGTAAAAGCGGCAGCTTGAGAGTATTCAACTTCTATGAATTGGATGAATCGCACTTCAGCACCGAATGTGTTAGTATCTTTTTCGTATTGGTCGGCAAGAGCAACGTGGGTAATACCAGGTGTTTCAGGGAAGACTGAGTAGGTTTCAAAAATAGGCTTTTTTTTGGGTAAAGAAATGACTTTTGCGGCATAGTATTGCCAGTGTTGGTGGACACCGGAAAGCAGGCGAGTAGCTTTAAATAGCAAGCTAGTCAGGTAACCTCTGATATTTAATTTTTAAATATCAGAGCTAGGCAACTCGTTACATTTAGAGAGTTGTAGCTGGTAGTTATTTATATTATAATTGGTTTTTGGGGAAAGGAAATTGCGCAGTATCTGTCTCACATATCGGCGGACACCTGAACCGTGCCATAAGGAAATGATAAAGGAGGGAATGAAATAAGACAGGAAGATAGATGTGCCGTAGTGGAGGGCTCCGGAATAATTTCGACTACCTGGGGATCTTTAACGTGCACTGACATCGCACAGCACACGGGAGCCTTTGCGTTTCGCCTCCATCGAAACGCGGCCGCCGCGGTCGGGTTCCAAGCCGGGTACTCCGGATCAGTAGCCGAGCGCCCTAACCACTGAGCCACCGCGGCGGGTCAGTTATTTATAACAATATCGGGTTTTAGAATTTCGAAATCGACACTATACTCAGCGCTGTGGCTCGACAAAATTTGGCTACATTGTGCCAAAATACACGCGCTTTCGAAAAGCATGCATGCGAAGCAACCTTTCCAGTGCACGCAACTAGTATAAAAAACAAGTTTTGTCGAGCCACAGCGCCAAGGGTAATCCATTTGTTAATTCTAAAACTGATATAGCTATTAATAACGACCGGCTACAAATCTTCAATTGCAACTGGGCGTCTAACTGTAATAGTTAAAAAGTTAATTATTAAAAATTAGTTAACCAGCCTAACCAGCCTACTGCTTGAAAGTATTTACTAGTTTCCTAATGTCTGCCAACACTGGTAACAGTACGCTGAAAAGCCATATTTTTACATCAAAAAGCCTATTTTTGAGAATTTCTTAGTCTTCCCTGAAACACCTGGTATAAAAAGAGCACATCATGTGGAAATTGCTGAGGCTGAGATTGGGATTTGTTAGTGTCACAACATAAAGAAATATGGATGCGGATTTTCCCTGCTGTCCTTCACAGCGACGGCAATTTACATTCGTGTTCTCCAGAAATGAGCCGGGAATCATGCGCCTTTTAATAAACGCTGGAGCGGACATCAACGCCCAGAACGAGAAGAAGCGGACGCCGCTGCAGGTGGCAGTGATAAAGGAGAACGCTGACTGCGTTCGAACGCTGCTCTCCTATGACCGTCGCATTGACGTCAACTCGAGGGTAGGCATTTGAGTCCGTGTTGAGAAGGTCATTATCGCGAAGAGGTATTCGCGTTTGCTGATTTGCAGTTACAGTCTAGCCCACTTATAACCGTCGCAATTATAACGAACGCTCTTATTAAGAACGAGGGCATTGATACCGTCGAAATATGAGTTAGGGCAACGGGACTGTGTCTCAGACGCGATAAACAACCGTGGCGGTATAACTCGATTAGAACGAACGAGGAGCCGTCGTAAACTCGGCCCTGCAGTAAAAAAGAAAAGAAAAGCTCGCGCTTGCGGTAAGCGCAGAGGTCGAAAAGCGTCTCCAATTTACCATTCCCCCCCCCCCCCCCCCCCACCCTACCACCGGAAAGAACGTGGGGACACAAAAGCGCAATAAAAAGGCGAGAGGCTGCCCACAAAATGGCGCAGTTTCCCCAAATCCTGTCATGAAAGACGCATCCCTTGAAAGCGGTTTGTTGAGAGCTATAGGGCCTTGGCGAGGGACAAATACATATGACCGGCCTGGAGAAAGCGGAAAGCGTATTGAAAACGTATGCGCCACTTGGAAGCGCAAGGAGACGAAAGAAGAGTGACATACGACACAAGCGCAGCGATATGTTCTTTGAAAAAGCCGACGCGCATAATAGCCGTTTCTAAGAAAAAACGCCAGTTTCATCTGACTTCGTAATGCTGGCCGTAAGATATGAAGTGCCCTTACCGCGAAACTCCGATACAAACAAAGCAACCCGCGCGGTCGGCAGGTTCGTTATAAGTGAGCTCGACTGTATGTAAAAATTGTCCACATTGCTTTGGCATGAATACCATAGAAGTCCACTCTATACTTTGAACGGTATTCGCCGCCATCTAAGCGGGAGGTTTACTGAGTGCTTTCCATTTTCATTCCAGGACTCCTTAGGAGACACGGCGTTGCATGACGCCATTGGCACCGGAAACCTCGAAATTGCCAGCTTGCTGATAGATTTTCCTTCTGTGGATATGACAGTCATGAACAACCGTGGCTTTAATGCTCTACACCATGCTTGCTTGAAGGGGAAAGACCTGTAAGAATTTCATTGTTTTCCTTCTTTTTCAAAGAGTTTGATTGGGGCCGTGTTCAATACAGCTCGAACTCGATAAGCTTGTGGCACAGCGCCATTTTCAGTTATATCATGCAGGATGCAATACTACATCATTACCGCAGAATAGTATGTGCGTAACCTTGGCTCCTGATTTGTTTTTTCCTCCTGGCATGGTATTTGGGAGAGTGGGGGAAGCCTCATACCTGAGGCTGTACACCGCCAGTACCATGACCTACTACGCCTCTTTACTACTATAACGTTAGGTGCGCTCTGTTAAGACGCTGCTTCATCTTATTTCTATTCCTAAACAGAACGCAGTGACAACGTAGCCACAGGCACCTATATCTTTCTCGGGCCAACGCGAACTTGTCCTCATTTCAGCATTGTGGAGAGAATCATCTCGAGGCGACCTGACATGGTGAACATGCCGAAAGAAGACGGATTCACGGCTTTACATTTGGCAGCCACTAACGGACACTATCGTGTCGCAAAGGCCTTGCTAATGAAGGTATTTTTCTTTCTTATTGTTGCTAGAGAACGCTTTGGAATGTGGCCCTCGCTGACGCGCAGCAAGATTAACTTTCTCGCCCTTACTCTTTTGGATGCAGCAAGAGCTTTCATGGGTGCGTAAACAACATGGGGTTAAATCAGTTTGACACCTATTTCAGTTACAAAACGCTATCTTGTTTCTGATAGCTAAGAAGGGAAGGAATTTATAATATACTTTAGACGAAAATATTTTGACGACGCTTAAGTCACTTTTAGCAAATAAGGATGCGAAACGCTGGGGCTCACTCGAACTGTGCTGGTTAAGTTGATTTATCATCCGTATTGCAAAGCTCCAGCCATGTCAGTGACCTGCGACCCACAAGTGGTAAAAATTCTGATTACTACCACATATAGTTTCAGCACCAGCTGGCAGTTTGACATTTTCGCTTAATTGTCACTGCCCAAGAAGGAGTAGTCGCTTAGTTAACTGAAAAACGAATTGGTATGAGTAAACAGAACAATTTTGTCCACTGGATGTTTTTAAACGCTAAAATTCTCGCTGACCGCAAAAGCCTGAAATTATGTAGCGTGCAACGTAGCCAGTTATGGAGAGAAAAATTATTGGGGTGACGTGAAGCAATATGAAAGAGCAAAACCGGCTCAGCAGCAAAGGCGAGTTAAGGATATAATTGCTGCAACCAAGGAGAAATGGGCATGGGAAGAGGATTTACCGCGAACAAGTAACAGATAGTCGTTTAGGGTGACTTGTGGAAATTCAAGACAAAGGAAATGTAAAGGGGGCTTGCAGAGAGTCACGGGGATACAGGGTGGCCGTATCTGGCGCAGGACAGGGTTAATAGCATGTAAATGGGAGAGGCCTTTGTCGTGCAGTGGATGTGGCTAGGCTAGGCTGATAGAAGATGATTATCATCGCTGGTGCTTGACGGTAGTCATTTTCGGCATTGTAAAATAATATATCAGAGAAGCGACAGTGTTCTACGTAACGACTGTAGCCAAAGAGAGAATATGCGGCACTTTTTTTCAGGAAATTCAAGCTTTCCCTGAATGTGGTATAATGCATTGTGTAACAGTGGGAAGTGGCGATGCCTAGCCACTGCAGCGGTGCCCCTGCTTAAAATTTCAGTCTTTATCGCTCCGGTTTTTTCCTCCCTAACTTGCTTCCAGTGTCATGATATGATTATGAGACATCATTCCAGTCTACAGAAAGAAACGGACAAAGATAGTCTACACTCTTTGTCCGTGTGTTTCTGTAAAGATAGTCTACTCTCTTTATCTACTCTCTTTGTCCGCGTGTTTCTGTAAAGATAGCCCACTCTCTTTGTCCGTGTGTTTCTGTACGCTGGAATGGTGTTTAATAATTATATCCAGAACCAATCTGCCCAGCTCTCTACGCTTAGCCAGTGCCATGATGTTTAAGAGTAGATAACTTTCATCGTCATGGTCGAAATTTCCGCCAGTTGTGCAAGCTGTTTTGTAATGCTCCTATCCGAAGAGTTAGGATGTGCCTACTTTGATTTTTGAGGGTCTGGTGCGTTGATTTCTACAAACGAGAGTTCGTGGCGAAACGCCCAGAGATGGGCGCATTGCTGATATATGAAGCCTAGACATGTAAACTAGTGGAAACACAGGCGAGAGCCGTCCGTACGTCTTGCTGTACTGACTAAGAATCGCTTTCAACTCAGTGATTGTAATAGAATGAGCTACCACTGCTCTTATTCAGCGTTTTGATTTTTATATCGTAGTTTTCTTGTATACAGCAGCTTAAGTTTCCGCCACAATGCTGGTTGATAATCGCCGCTTTTACTTGTCATCTTGTGGTTATGGTTGGTATTTCTGCGCTGTTCCGTCTTTTCTAAGAGTGGCATGGGGCGGTTAAATTGGCCACTGCACCACTACTGAAGAGTTGAAAGTCGTCAACTTACATTTGAGGAATTAGCGCTGCGGGGGCACAGTTGGTTCGACAAATGTCTTGCGCTTGGGAGCATATACATTGCTGCGTTCATCCTGCAGGGCGTGTGCAGTCTGAACGTTCGAAACATTAAGGGAGCGACGCCACTTCTCTTGGCGACATTCTTCGGTCACTGGGACGTTGTGGAGCTGCTCGTCGAAGCCGGCGCAGATGTAAACATCCAGGACAATGACGGGGACACTGCCCTTCACGTCGCTGCTGTCACTCACAGACTTCGGGAGCTACAGTCTTCAGCGACATCCAACGCTCCGCACTTGGTTGCGGTGCGTGAGTTATATATTTCTTATATGCGGTGATACGACTCCGCACACCCGCTGTTGTAGCTTTTGGAGTGCGGTTTATTTATAGTTAAAGCACACTCGTCGTGCGACGAGTCAGTTTTTCGAGGCTTCTCAGCTTTACAGCAGGGCAAACGACAGGCGTGCATTGAACTGTAGGGCAGCTGTGAAAAGGTTTATGAAACTCATTGCTGGCTGCCGAACTTGTATCATCACTTTTACGCTGGCTACATTGACGTGCATTGTTATTCAGTAATAATAATAATAGTAATTAATATTGATTAGTGGCATTATACATGTCCAAGTCGTGGGCTTCGCGATTAGGCACGTCGTATTGGAGGGCTCCGTCAATTTAGCTCTTCGCTTCTATCGGAATGCGAGCATCGCAGCCTGAAATCGAGCACGCAAGCTGACACTTCCTAGCAGAACGCCAAGCCGCTAAGCACAATGCATATGCATATGGTATTGTGTGGCCTTTCATGTCTGTGCTCCCGATCAGTCATGCTAATACTAGTAAACAGTCTATTGATTGAGGAGTCGTGCAGAGACGAAGTGTACTACACACGAATCGGCCGACCGGCAGCTACACGCACGTGTCAGACGTGGCGCATGGCACATCGATAAAAAAGTGTGGACGAAAGCAGGCCCGCCCCATTATTAATACGCTTCAGTGGAAGGGCTGGCTGTGATCACCGTTACCATGATGACGCAGATCGGACGAGAGCTTCCGAATGACCGTCTGGCCCCTGTCTGCTACCTGGCCAACAGAGGAGCCGACCTGTACAAGAAGAATAAGCGTGGCACCACACCTTTAGAGATTGCCGACAAATTAGATGCCTCGCTACATGTGATAAACTGGGCTTCGAGAAGGTCAGTATTGGAAAATGCCTTTCTGCAGTATACACATACACTGCAGGTGATTATGCTTCAGTCTGTGCATGATACCTGTCTGCATTTAGGTAACTATAGCGCTTATATAGAAAGTGAGTGCGAGCTCTGGCGCATGCTTGGTGTCTGGTACGCAGTAACATCATGAAAGTTCAGGTGCTTGGGCGAAAATTCGATGAGGAATTTCAGAAAACTTATAGGTCCATCTTCGTGTAATACAGATGGAGCGTAGAATAAACACCGAAACAGGTACTATTCGGCAAATGTAGGAGAACAGCATTGTAGCCATAGAGCGCAGAGCGTGCATTGCCAACGGGCCCAACCGGCCTTGTGCCTGTCATCACTGTCGGATATCCGCTCCTGCCTTGCCTTTATGTCGGTCCTGGTCTAAAGTATTCCAGAAAACTGATGGGCACATAGCATCTCATGTTTTGTCGGGAAACAACACCACTTTACGTTCCCTGGGAATTGGAGACCATTGTTTCGATGGCGGATCAAAGAGTCTCAAAGCGGTTCTTTATTGGTTTTGCAAGAAGGAAGGAGGTGGTAGTGAAAATGCTTCACTGACACGTTTTGGAGCCAAGGATTGACGTGGCAGGGGTCCCTGAAAAAAAGGAAATGACACAGAAGGCCTCGCTGTCCACAAGTTTGCTGGAAAAGGGTGCTGAGTCGCATTTTACCAAAGGCAGTTTCTTTCCATCTACTGACTTATCTCCCGCATAGCGGCGTTGTAGTCCTGCACGATGCATCTGCACGGCAGGTGATGAAGCTTTCAGCGCAGCACATGGAAGATTGCCGATGATGTCACACAGCCTCTCCTAACGTCTTTATCTCCTGCTTTGATGAAGCGCTTGTACAAAGACACTCCCGTAATCTAGAAATTTGAAATTACATTTTCGCAGTGTGTGTCGCAACCTGCTTGTTAGGTGCACCAACCAATGCTGACATGCCGTTTGCGCTTAGGAGCAAAGCTAGCAAAAAGAGGCCATGGATGGTAGTGTTTACTCAGCTTGGCAAGCCGTCATGTGCATTTCTCGAGTCGATCCGCACCGCATGCGGTTGTCATTAATCGATAGCCAAGGGGCGCAGCGAACCAGCATGTGAGACGGCTGTCTCCAGCACTGCACGTCGTAAGCGCCAGCCAGATTTCCGGCTTCCTTTGGCCCTCGTACATGTGACGTGATGTTTTCTAGCACGGCGTCTAACTGTGTCCACTTTTATTAACATCGTGGTAAAAAAAAGAAAAAAAGGTCCTGGTACAACCGCGCCTATTTCTTTCCAGTCAGACACAGTGCCTTCTTCAGCACTATCTGTGACTTCCGGTATGAGAGCCGCGTCGGTAACAATCTAATGGCCTGTAATGCGGTGTCATGCATTTAATTCGGTCAGTTTTTAGCTTTAAAGTTTGAAGTTTAAAGTTTAAAGCCAAATATTGGGCTGAGAATTATTCTGCTATTTCACTCGTAATTCTAGTGTAACGTGTTTTTACAAGGAGCAACAATGGTACGAAGACACTTGCCACGCTAGGGTATCACCAGCTTTGATGGCATAGTGAACACGCATTTTTTGAATTGCTGATATGATTTATATCATTTCGTTTTTGCCAGTCGGTTCGTGGTTTCCGACGCCTCCAAGGCGGAAAGCGCTGCTCGCAGTGCCAATGATGGGCAGTGCAAGATCTGCATGGAAGCAGAGGCCAACGTCATCTTCCAGCCCTGCGGTCACCAGATGACTTGCGAGGATTGCTGTCGGCGCTGCAAAGTCTGCCTCACATGTGCCGTGCGCGTTGAGGCGAAAGTCAGCCTTGGTAAGTGCTGGTTATTTCGAATGAGCATTCGTTATTGCCTGAAGGCTTCATTAACAATTATTGAAATACCGACGGACATTCATGCTTACTATTTGCAAGAAAATTCCATGCGAACTTTTCATCGCACATATTTGTTGATTTGAAATCATTTTGCTGGCGCTTAGTGAACACACAAGGCAAAGAACACACACAGGACAGTCTGTCCTGTGTATTTGTGTTCTTTGTCCAACTAGCCCAAGTTTCCGCCTTAATAATTGTTGATTTGTTTGCTTTGTTTATTTATGTAAACTCTTGATAAAGGAAAAAGTACTAGTGGTCAAAGGAAACAGTTCTGGAGCTTGTGGCTGCCAACTGCAATATGTGCGTGTCTTTCCTAAAGTGCTTTAGGTAAAATTCCATGCCTTCTATTGCAGTTCAGAAATTCGAGTGACAGTTTCTGCGCTGCTAATTTGAATTTTTGAGTGGCTGAGCTCCGGTCGGCTTTTGTCAGCCTTGCATTAAGTGTAGAATGAAAGGATAGGAAGGGCTCTCTATTGTCTAACTTAATGACTACGTTATGACTGCGGCTTCCACCATCGAAGTTCTGTTTACGTGCTTACTGCAGATGGAACTCCCATCACAGGCCCGGAAGCGAATCAGAAGGCAAATGCAGAACGGGACAGAGAGCTGGACAGCAGAGTGCGAGAGCTGGAAGACCGCCACACGTGCGGGATCTGCGTGGACAGACCTCGCGACATAGCCTTCCTATGCGGACACGGAGCATGCTCGGTGTGTTCTGAGAACCTCTACCTGTGCCACATGTGCCGTCGTCCCATAGAGAGGAAGATAGCGCTTTACTAAGACTGCCTACCCCGCAACCTAGGCCATGTGGCTATGTACACCTTCTGAGAATGTGCGAAGAGAGCGTGCAATACTTCTAACTAATCTGAGGCCTTGTAATCCGCAAAAAGTCTTTTTGCCGATTCATTCGTTTGTCATTTTAGCACTGGTATCTGCCGCCACTGATGGTAGCAAGCAAACGATTCCAGTCAACGGCTCTTGTTCGGCGGTAATCTTTGACAGAGGAAAGAAACCAGTGAGAAAAAAGATTGAAAAACATGGGCTTAAGAAACTTTATTGCCTCCGAACTGTTTTTAAAAGCCATTAGTGTATAAGACAGGCGACATGCCAGAATTCTGCGGCAAGATTCTTTTACCTGAGTGGAAGGTGTATGCAGTTTGATGCAGCATTTGCAATACAAGATTAAATTTGATGTGTTCATGCGATTTGAATTAAAATGCGACCATTCGGTAGAGCTTGTCTTACTAACAGATTTAAAAAACAATTTTGTGTGCTGAAATGTCCGGCGGCAAGCTCTTGGTGTTATAACTTTGTGATAATGTTGTTTTCCTCCAGAACGGTAAAATGCTGGGTCAGTTGGTGCCACAATATTCAAAAAAATTTAGCGCGGAAACACACGACAAAGAGTGAGGCACACACGACAAAGAGTGAGGCACACATAGAGGCACTAACTTGCAACTGAATATTTATTTGATCTTCCACCCAGACAAAGACCCGCACATACACTCCTATCCCTCACGAACCAGCTTTGAAATAATTGTGCGCACTTTTTGACTAGCCCACTGGGCTTGCCACGAACTAGTTCCAAGAGGCACACAATACCCTGAGCGATGATGCTTGTGTTGCTTTTAAGAACACGTGTTCTTTTTAGAACAGGTTCAAGCGTAATGCTCTTGACATCCTTGTCTATATTGCAAACAGTTGTTTCAAAGCTGGTCTCTGACGTGGCGTGTTTGGGATTGACGCGCATGCACGTTTCTTTGTCTGGGTGGATAATCAAATAAATGCTCAACTGCAAATTATAGGTCGAGTTGTGTGCCTCGCCGCCCGTCTTGTGTATCCGCTCTAAACTTTTTTAATAATGCGTCTCACGAGGCGTATCTCAAAAACCGGTGCAAAATAACCCCCGAAACAGTATTAAGACCAGAAGGAAGGAACACTTAGTCCAAGTAGCGAATTCTTGCATGTGGTAGGCGATGCTTTCTTAGACTTCGGCTATATATGTATATAAACATATAATCTGTACTATACCCTTTCAAATTGCTTCTAACTGATGTGATAGATATCGGAAACATTATGAATTCTCGAAAAAATCGTTACAAACAGTAAATGTTCCGCCGCTCTTGCTTGGAACCGGCCGTCGAAAACAAGATAAAATGTCATTTGTCATAAAATTCTGCATATTTTCATCACATTACAAGCATTCTTTTATTCAATATATCGACCAAATGCAGTTTCTGATACGGAGCTTAGCCTCGTCGTGAGAATATACTTTGTTTTCGCTCTCAGCATATTCTCGCTTGTGATAGCGCAGAGCGTTTAAGCAGATGAACCGGTGCGGCGCTGTGCGAGTAGTATTGTACTCAACAAGCAGTGCTCAATGAAACTGCTTAATGCTTCTGCGATGGTTTTGTGCGCGTGTGCAGTTTTTGTTTTCAGTATGGTGTTTATTTTGTTTTGCTCTTTAGGGGCGGTTTCGTTGCGTTTTGGGGCCATGATGGTTACGAAACCTGTAATAAATAAACTTCAGAAATGTGGTCTTCTTTTTAGCCGCAGAGTTTGTGCCATTTTTGTGCCATTCCGACTCTCGGCACTGCGAAAGATACTGTGTACAACGAATTTGCAGACTGCAGTAGCCTTCAGTGTCTGCCCTTGAGGTTTTATCTGTGTACTCTACTCGACTCCTGTACCCTGCTGTACTGGTGACGGCCGGGAGAATCTGGCAGAAGACAGCCTGAATGAACATGCTGAGCCGCGAAGATTGCACACAGAGTACCGTGCGATGAACATGTAGCCAGAAACATGAACACGTTAATCCCGTTCAGGGTGATTTTTAAGCTGGCGATAAGCATTTTAGTGTTAAATTCATCGCTTATAAGCCCACCACAGTGTCGAAGAAATTTTCTTTTTTCTTTTTCACTTCTTTCCTTACCGCTTCCATTTTCAATGTATCCAAACTAATAAATGAACGGGAGCTGCAATACCCGTGAGCTTTCATGTCCCATAGCTTCTCACAGCGTTTATGGGTGAAAAGCTACACATGGTGGCCGGTTTAGCGCTTTGCCTTTCTTTTCGCAGGCCATTTTCAGTTTTCCCACTGTGTGATAATTTTCGGAAAGCTCGCAACAACGGTGCGGTGTGGTTCTTTGCTGTCATTGCGTCTTCACCATTTTTACAAGTTTTGGAATATTGGGCTCATATCATGATTTGCTTAATCACCAGCCAAGTTGTTTTGTATGCTGCTGCAAGCAGTTTGTCTGTAGATGAGATTAACTCCTGAGAGCCTAGTTTTCAAAGCGGTAATTTGCAAACACATGCATGTAGTGTTTACTATTGTTCGATAAGTTTTTGTTTGTGTGCTTGTCGTTCCACAGAAAGGAAAAAAAAAAGCGCGAGAGAAGGCTGGTCCGATTTTCTCCGTATATCTCTTCGTAACCGCCGAGTGCGTTGTTTGATTGGATGACTTGATGCGCTGGAGATAATAATAAAGCACGCACAGGGGTTCGTGAAAATCTTGCTCATGCTACGAGTGCAAAGACCCAATGTACATACGTACCACCGACAGCGAGCGAAAAAGACAAGGCTCAGCAGTGCATGGGGAGAATCAGAGGCGAGGCGAATATGTGTTTGTGACAAAAAAAAAGGGCTGATAAAATTTTCTATTCAGTTAATGAGGGCTTCTATTGCTCACAAGCGCCACTATCTGCCTCTTACCCGCGAATATGTTGGATTTTGCTCAGCGGGAACGTGTGCTACCTGTGCGTTGAAATGCGAAAGTAGAGAACAAGATTTTTTTTTTTTTGTGAACTGAGAACTCTGCAGTCTGCTGCCGTGGTCATTGTGCACATTTCTCGTAGGAATCTCGGAGACACTTTAAAAACCTAAAGACTTCGACAAGCGCAATTTGTGTCAATGTACTCGCCGAGTATTATGTTTGGTTCATTTCGAAGACTGGCGGTGGTCGCGCATTGCATATGGAGGAACGACTTCTACTTTATGGATTAATTCAAGCAAATATCCGCATGCTGCACTTGTTAGCATGAACACGGCCGCCACTTACTTGTGGTTGGACAGGCTTGCGCTTGCCAATGCATGTTTTTCATGGAAGAGTCTGTAAGCGCAGCGCCAGGAAATGCCGAGAGCCCTCAGTTACTGTGCGCAACCTAGTTTCTCATGGAAAAGCGGGGGCTCGGAGAAGTTTCTCACGGCGCGAACGTTGCCTATACACGGACATAGGGCGCGTCCCGCAACAGCAGACAACACCAATGAAACGTTTGTATTTGTCACAATGCGTTAACGAAAGCTTCTATGATCTACCGTTTTAAGCGGTAACAATGTTTTAAAGAATATTTGCCCTAAAAATCGTGTCTATTAATCACAAAAAAATATTTTTCGCGGTTAGCTACGTTTGGCGGCATAAAAAGAAATAAATCCCTTTCTCGCCATAAGCAAATTCCGTGCTTGTCTGCTTTTCTGCTCATTTATTGCGATGTGCAGTTAACATATTTTATTACAGGGCATATTTATTCCTAAACAACGCTTCCTTGCAACATATAATTTGCGAAAACTTGTATTTCTGCAGTCGTAATGATGTTTTATGGCCAAGCTAAGTGCGCCTTGCTGTCTTCCCGGCATTCCCACGGTGGATGATATGCTTTTGCAAGGCTATTTCAGAAACTCGCATAAACGGTGGCGCCAGCTTTCCCTCTAGGAAATATTTAGAAACTCTATGGTCGTCAGATTCACGCAAGCATCCACGCGGCGGCTACGGACGAGCGCTGCTCGTGCCGCAACACTTGCTGTTTGGCTAATTGGTCTTCCATGATCTTTGGAGCGCCAACGCAAAAAGACAACGGACAAATAGATGAAGGACGACATGTACGAAAGCGCTGAACCACTGCTTGGGAAGGGTCAATGGCGAACGATGCATTATAAATGCAAAAGCACTACTAGGCTATGTCGACAAGGTCGTGTCCGCAAAACGTGTCCGCAGCGGTTGTGAGCCCTCCACTAAGGCACCTCTTTCTTCCTTTATTCTTTCATTCTCTCCTTTGTCCCTTCCTTTACAGATGGGTTCAGGTGTCCGCCGATATATGAGACAGATACTGCGCGATTTCCTTTCCTCCAAAACCAATTTAAAATAATATTTATATAGCAGTTGTGAAGAACTTAGAAGATGTAGCGCCAAACGAATGGTTGTAATCGAAAAGGGATAATGCGAGGTTGGTGTCAGAAAAAGAATTATGTCGATAATTTGATGAGGTAATTAGTTAGAGCCAAAAATATCCAAAAAGTGGGCGGAGTCAGGGCAAAGTGTGGCGCCAAACTTGAAAAACCAGAAGTGTAGGCGCAGCCAACTCGTGGCGCCAAACTTGAAATCAAAGCGTGGCGCCAAGTTTGAAAACTCAAAATGGGCAATTTATTGAACTAATTAGGTACGACAGTTAATTGTGGTAATGGGGAAATTGGGTGAATTTACATCAGTGCTTAATCGAGTAAATGTGATGAGAAGGGACAAGGGAAGCAAATAGGGGCAAAGAGAAACGAGGGGGTGTCAATGCTTTCGCATTCCTCCAATGCGGGTTACCGCAGTGACCTCAAACGTTTTTTTACCCCGGATGAGGATCTGTACTTCCAGTGTCTTTCTTGGTTACGATCTCAATGTTTTATCTATTTCATCATGAGACAGCTGCGTCTTCGTCGCCTTTTTTGTTCTCTCAAAGCCACGCGTCATTGTTCGATGGCTTTCTTAATTTCTTTATTGCACCAGCGCTCCGTTGCTACCTATTTCCTTTTCAGGAGCTAGCCACTTTTACTTGTTTTATTTTCTTAAGGATCAGTTGCTCTAACTGTTTGTAATTCCACTTTTCCAAAGTCACCTTGCTCTTGCTTCCCAACGCCTACCGCTATTGGCTCTATTTGTTCGCCTTTTAAATTCGCGTTCCTTTTTATGTTTCCTGCATTTATCTTTAAATCGCGCCTCCCATACGCAGAATAATAAGTTAATGATCACTTACCAAAACTGTGCCTCCCCTCCACGGCTATTGGCAATTTTACGCGCTTGCTGTAGATTTCCTGTGATATTAGGGAGTAGTCAATGGTCGATTGACTGTTCTGAAATTGTCATGTGAATTCGGCTTCCCAACTAGGTTCTCTATTTAAAGCATGTAGGTGGCGCTGCTCACAAAGTTCTAGCATTAACTTCCCATTACTATCTGTCTATTCCTCCAGATCCTCGATGCAGCTGTTCATATCACCAATAGAACCACCTTGGCACCGTCTCCAAATTGTTTTTCGTGGTCATGCAGATATTTTACTATATCCTTATTTTATTGCCTGAAGTTGTCTCCTGTAGGTAGAGGGGGTAGGCCTAGCTATGTTCTTTTGCCTGGAATGATTCCCGATAGCCAGCCATGTTCTCGGCAAGTTGAATTTATTCTTTTCTAGTTAGTTTTTTTAGTGTATCAGCATACCAATCCATCCTCCCTTCGTCTTTACTGTTATTCTGTTGTACCCATCCTAGATATAGCCATCAATAAACAGAGGGTCTTCTAGATTCCTTAGATGTGTGTCCAACAGAGAGTGGACGCCTAAATCTTCTTTCTCAGCCGGTGCTCTATTTTCTAACAATTTCGCTCTCTTTCGGCTGCCTTGCATGTCTATGTAAGCTATCCTGGTGTTAAATTCAATTTTTATAGATATCTTCCTAATCTGTCAAGAGACTTTTTGTTTGTTTCGGCCTCCATTGTGACATTTCCTTCATTGCTTCCAGCCACTTCGAACACCGCCGTTAGCGCTGGCTCCTAAAAACCTACTACACATACCTCCATATTCCTCTTCTGTTGCTCTTGCTCTTCTGTTAAAATGGACGACATTTTCTCCAAAATTTCTGCCACCGCTTGCTCATCGCACCTCAATGTATGTTCGAAAGATTTGTTCCGTCCTCGCGCCCCCGGTACTCTGCACACCATGATCTGCACTTGCGATGATATTACCAGCTTATCCTCAACTCTTGCGTTAAGCGTTCAAGTACTACTGCTGCGTTACGGTTGAGACCATCATTTAATCCTGCCGCCAATACCAAGCAACGGCCCGCAACATTCCTCGATAATTTTCTGTTTGTTTCTTCCCGAGAAACTCTTGACTTCTACTCGCCTGTGTCTTTTCGCCCGCTTCATTATAGTTTTGGTGCATCTTATCATGCTCGAGCCAACAGCGATAAGCGCGCGTGTACCTTCTCACCCTCCCCGAGTTTCCTTGACCTGCTTGCTGTTGTCACTGCAACTTTTGTTTGCTCCTTTCCCCCTCCTTGCTCTAATAATATTGAGTGGTGCTTTCTCATGGTCAGCCGAGGTAATGCCACGGCATGGACGCCCAATTTTTCGCTTCCTTTCGACTTGGCGAGCAGTAGTTTCGTGTTTCCCTCCACGGTGTTGTTCTTGAATGATAAAGTCTATGCATGGCTACGACAGCAGGAGCAGAATATCAGGTTATCAAAAGTGTATTAAATCGTGATCACTGTCACTTTCAAAGCGCAATCAATCCAATACGCCCAGGTGAGGGCACGGGCTCTCGTGCAGTTGCCTACAGTGGCAGCCTACCTCAAAAATGGAACTTGTAGTTGTGCCAGCTATCTTGAAGTCTCTATCTGCGTTGCTTGTTTTTAACGCGACAGCGTTAAGAAGCTCGTGTCGCAGAAAACCCTTATGTATGAATTATGCATAAAGCCGTTGTCGACGGAGTCGATGACCGTGGGCGAAAAATTCAAGCAAAATCACCGGAGAAGCAACCTACGAGGCCCACCTAGGTCACGTGATCCTGTCGTATCTTCACAACCTGCCCACCGGATTGTGAGTAAACTGCACACTGTGGCAAATGGCAGTAAATTAATGTCTGATCGTGACAAGTTGCTCGGGGAGAGCCACATGGATTGCTCAAGTCGCACCGGTGACAGCACCTGCCATCGCAAAGCAGTGATGCATCGCTTAACCGCTGCACCACTGCGTCAGGAGGGGTATAAGGACTCCCAAAGATAAATGAATGTAAAGGAGAGATTGACCAGTTCTGCATATATGGGCATTAACCCATTACGCTATCGCGTCTAACCCTTAAGGCGGAGCTTAAGTCTCCTCTCCAATTTTTTCCTCTTGTTTTTAGATTCAGGACAGGGTTTGCTTTTTTTGTGCTGATGCATTGTCGTCAAACAATATATGACTTTGTTTGAGCGCGTAGCTTTAGGTGCGTTTGGCACTGCGACATCGGATATGCGGATTTTTATTGAAAGAAGGTTTTTATTTGGATCTGTAGCGTGGTCGTCCTTTGCGCGCATTTTTCCTTCGTCCTTTGCACTGTCACTGGGAAGCTTAGTTCTCTTTGCGGACAGTGCATGCAAAAGAAGTCGCCACGTCAGTGCAGTTGACGTCTGTTGGACCTTTCGGGGCTCCAAAGAAATAACTGAAAATGGTCCTGTTCAATATCCTGGCACACTTTAATTAACTGCACAGAACTATCCCTGACGTAATTCAGATTAAAAATATAAATACCAGATGAAATTCTGATGGTGTTACGACGCCGCTTCGTCGATCTCAGATGCCATCGCCTCGCAGCGCTTGGACACACCGAAAAGTTGACGGATGGACTAATTTCCCGAAACCGTTTTTTGAACTAGTTACCTGATAATTATAAACCGCAGACTCGCTCTCAAACAATATGGAAAAGCGTTGCTATGAGACTTACGGAACATTTTGTAAACCGAGTATACAAAGCAATATTCTTTACATGGCTGTTCGCAAAAACAGCTGATGCTCGGATGCTTTCGCATTGTTAACTTAATCATAGTGGCTATCTACATTTATAACGACTGCATGTAGTAGTGGAAGCTAACACTAACTTGGACCTGCGGCAGTGTCCATTTTCGGGTCTAACAGTCTCCTTTGGGTGTGAAAATTGTGGCCTGTGTCTGGTTCAGAAGCCTCCACCCTCGATGTCCCTAGAAGATTAGAGCGCGTCGGGACATCTTCTGGGCCCCCTTGCCGGCCCGGTACACTCTAGAGAGAAAACAGTAAAAAACAGAGTAAGCTGCCCTGTAGAAACCTTCCTTTCATAAAAGGGAGTACACTAGAAGAGAGTCTACACCCTTTTTACTCCCACATAGGCGTATTCGTGTTTAGAGCGTAGGGGCGTTATTGGGAGCGTCCTGCGTGGTTGCAAATCCGCGCACCCATCGGTAAAAATGCACCCCCCCGCTTTGTGAGCCTGACAGTTACAAATACTTTTGACGTCTACACGCCATGCGGTACATTATCAGGAAAGTTGCCTCTTTAGTTCAAAAAATCACTCATGACAAGGTTTTCAGACGGCAGATTAGATGACATCTTGAATTTAGTGAGTCAGGCACTTCCACTGCTCCTCCGACGGAAAAAATTTTGCTCACCACCTATGGAACTATAGCGCTATCAGGGCATTTCATCCAATCTGTAGTTATGAACACGCAAGTGACCCCAGCAAATTTTGATAACCTTTCACACTGTGTCAAAATTTTGTCGCTAATTCCGCAGCATTTGAAAGCGCGAACAACTTTAAGAGCTCGCCCATTGCTTTGCTGGAGCTGGCTCTGTAGCTTCCAATACTCCTCCATTATAATATGAGACGGAGTATAGTGGCGATATAAAACGGCAGTGTGAAGTGATCCAGAGTACAGTGCGTAGAGATGACAGGATAGAGGGGACCCAAGAGTGGTACAGTTGTTATACGTGCCGGTAAAGACTTTACAAGAAGGCCCGATTTTTTATTTTTCAGTTGAAATCATGAGAATTTAAGATCAGCTGTCACTCGGCAACCACTTACATACATATATTCGGCTGAAACTAGTCTCATCACCACCGCCTGTGTGCATTATCATCGTTTGTCTGGTAATAAGATGACGGCTAGAGCATTTTTTGTCATCTTTCATTACACAAATGAAAGAATATGCATTTTTTATGGAATGCTTCCATCAGGACCAACGTGTGGAAAGTGCAGGTGAGCGTTCTTCATCTCAAATTATTAAGCACTAGCGCAACGAGTTCGTGCGTGTTCGAGAAATATAATTTTAGAAAATTAAGTAGGTTTCTTGTACCACTCTTGGAACATAAAATACGGCAGCAGCAATAACTTGGAGAAAATTATGAGGGTTGCGCTTCTGATGAGAAATGCCGGCATCGGGTTGAGAAATGCGTTTGATGCATAGCGGCTCTGTTGGCCATCACATAGATGAAGATACTATATCTGACCTTTGTAACTGTTATAGCAGATGTGACATTAAGCACACGATTGAGGTGGACGCATGCAGTATATATACCAGGCGCTCTACCTGATTTCGAAAACCGTCTTGCAATGCATGCCTGCATGATTTCGCCAAGGCGTTTCGAAAACATTATTTTGCAATGCCTCGCTTGACAGGTTTGGAATGAGCTGAAGGGATTGGCCTGAGAGACTTCTGGCTTTAGCATATAATGTAGGTGGCTATATATATATATATATATATATATATATATATATATATATATATATATATATATATATATATATAGCCTCGTATTTGACGGTGGAGTGTGACCAAGTAAAACCACTTTTCTCACATTACGTTATTGCAACCTGCCCACCGTAACTGGTGGCCACACTCTGTCCACTGGGCTGTGAGCCAACTTCGCACAGTGGCAGCTGGCAGTTAAATTAGTGATTGGCGTCGAGAGGCGTCTCGGGCAGAGCAGCCTGCGTCTCACAATCCACCCCGGTGGCTGCGCTTGACACAGTCACCAGCTGGGGCAGTGGCGCATCGCTTAACCGCTGCACCACTGCGCCAGTAGTGGTGTGAGGAATCCAGGCGATCTATGAATTTAAAATAGAGAATGAGCAATTTCATATATATGGGCCTATAGGCTGAGTACTAGCACAGGAGGGATCTGTAATGTTATCGCACTGTAATGTTAGGAATAGGTTAAGCATTATGTGATCTCGAAAGGAAGAACGGTATCTCCGTCTGCGAAGTGATGCTGAAGATTAAGTTTTTAATATCTGAAATCACATTGTATCTATGCCCACTTCGAAGAAAAGTGCAATTTCTGATTATGAATATATAGCGAGAAATATTTACTTTGCACTGCCATAGTTTACCAGCCCACATTGCAGCATAAGCGCTTTCGGAGTACTGAGGAGCCGTCTGCATAGTTCTGAATATTCGAGCGCAGTGCAGTTTTGAATTGGCCGAAACACGTTGAAGAGTCCGGAGTTAAAAGAAAGGCCGACTTGCATCTTTTTGACTGCTATTGTGAAGAAATTTCGGCAATGAAGGCGGACATACTTTGTGGCACCTTCTGCGGCAGAAAATCGGCGTTGTCGGAAACATCTTTCTTGAGAGAGGCATGCACCGAGAGCTTGAAACGTCTAGGTCACACCTCAAAATCCCATCTCTGAAAAGGAATTTTCGTAGAAAGGTAGAAAATTTCTCTGAATGAGGAGCTATCAGCGCACTCTCAGGAGAGGATAACAGGCTAAATCGTTCAGATAGCTTGGCACATACATATGGAACACAAGACATGCCGTCCTGTACTCACAATATAATTTATTTGCAGTGAACTCCATACACTTTAATTTGTGACATATGGCAGCCCGTTGAAGGTCATCCTCATGTTGTTCCAGTCTTCCAGCGTACGCATTACAGCTTTGGGTAACGAAAGCCTGCATGTGTCTGACTACGTGAGCATCTTCCTTCTGTCGAGTTGTATGTACTAATGCAGCACGAAGCAGGTACTCATGAGGACGTGGTAGACATTCGAAGGTCTGGCTAGAAATCAGTGCACCACTATGGTAAATAAATGAAAGTAATCTAAAACGAAGTTCTGGCCTTCTTTCAGCAGTGAAGAAACTGCCATCCATAACATTTGGAGCTTGACAAGAAATCCGAATAACATTCTGAGGCACACTTAGAACAGTTTCATCCAGCGTGGCAGTCTCTCCTGCAGCTGATAATTTTCTATTATTGCCCTTGCACGTCGACGTCACGAAGTTACGTACACGGTGGTTCTAGAATCTCGAAACACTCTCAAAAAGGTGTTTCCTTATAGTCAACAAAAGTGAACGGTATGTGATGTTTGGCAAGTACAGAGAACGTTGCCACCTCAGCCCTTTTTCCGCCACTGTGGTTGTACTGGGTTCGGAAACAACATTCCGGTGTTTTTCCACACATGCCTTAAATGTTTCACGAGCGCCCCTTTTTATTTCAATTCTTTTGAGATCACTTTTGGTTTGTTCAATTACCTTTAGAGCTCCATCCTGTTATTTCAGCGGCGATGAGAAGAACGCTTACGTGTTCATGGGGCAGTTCCAGTCATTCCGGAGTCCAAAGCACTGTTGTTTAGAGCCAACTCGAAACTACCATTGGCTGTAGTTCCTGAGCGATTGCAGCTTTCGCTCCCCGGATTTGGCTCAGAAAAGGACTCAAAACAAGTTTTGCCGGAATCGCAAAAATTTTCTATGTTTTATATGTTAAGCCTGTAAAAAAAAAAACGACCTTTTATATCTGCAGAATTTTTTTCCAGGGTTTGGAAAAACGACTGTGTTAGTTCGTTTTCAGCATAAAAAATCTTCGCATCGGGGTTTCAAGCCTTGGGGAAGGCTGCATTAGAATAATGTACACGACGCGACAAAATGCCCGGGTGGGACTTTGGCCATGTGCGTGACTGGAAATGAATTTATTGGGCATGCAGGAATAAATAAGAAACAGGAAAGAACCAACGTGGCGGATAGGTGACTTCGAGCTCCAAGCCGCAGTTTCTCGGAAATGCACCGCCTTCAGAAAGAGAAGAGCAGTGAACAGCAAGCTGGCGATTCCTCTAAAAGCCCTGTAGCGGTTGGTGGGTACGTAGGCAATATATGTGTTTTTCCGGATAAGCATATGGTACTGAACGCGTTTTGTTTTAGGTAGTTCCCACTTACGTTTATGAGCTAAAAGTCGTGACTTTCGCTGCATGTTGACGCAAACATTCTTTGCATGCCCCTCTCTTAAGTTGAAACAGCGCTCTAACCGAAAGCTTGTCTTGTTCCAGAAAATCATTGCGTACATTGTAAGAGTACACTTTGTAAACTCTTCCCCAGGATATTGAGCCCATACAGTTGACTACCAACTTTTTAATTAACCGTGTGCTTGTGCAATATGTTCAAGTGATCACGTGTGAAATAACGGCTGATGCGAGGCTCGAATGAGTTAATTAGGAAGGCTGCTACCCAGCTGCTTATATGATTGGAAGTCGGCCAGGTGATCGTGAGCTTACGTTTCCGAAGCAAAAAATACTAAGCTCACGCACCAATTTTACGTATTTTAAGAAGAAACCGTGAAAACATTCGCAAGCAATGGCTTTTTTTTTTCGTGGAAGTGGCGCGCATTTAACGGAAATCAGAGAACTAGGGCTGAATTTTACGACAGAATCTTGAGTGTTATGTATCCACTGTCTTGGTAAATACTCCGAGGGACTGTGCATGCCCCGTTATGCATTCACGATCTGCTGGGACAAAAGAGCAGGTTCATGCTTGAACTTTTCCAAATGACGGCTCCAATCTGATGGCAGGCTAGAGTTATGGGTATCGCAGTGATGAGAAAGTGAAATCTTGATAGCGAGGCCTTATTCTTGTTTTGAGCTCGACTCGCCTTAGACATTTCGAAACATAGTAGCAGGCATCGGGTGGTTGTCGCTCAATATTTTCCAACAACCAGTTTTTTTCAAGGAAGATTAAAAAAAAAACTGAATTAAATATGCGAATTAATAGGCAAGGTACTGAACAAAATTACGCTTTTAATAATGCGGAGGGCATTAGTGAGTTTATGAAATTAGCACCACAAGGTAGAGCACTGCGATCTAGCTCAAGAAGGATCGACACCCGCGGAACACCGTCGTTTAATCCGTTGCCAGTGCTGCGTCGGCACGTTCAGACGTTGGTGTACGAGTTGTCTAATGAAAAAAAGATGTCTTAGGCGAGCCTTTACATATATTTGCACTCTAGAGACATAGAAGATCCGCTAAGTGTCGTTGGGTGATATTTCTGGTGCTAACATTAGAGACGTAGCATGGGAACAACAAATTGTCCTCGTTGAAGTAGATCGCTTGCAGGATGGCATGGCAGCACAGTTCTTGTAACGCGCCTAATCTCTGTTTCTAAAGAGATGCTTTTCATGCACTCGAAGGGCCTATGTAAATACGAGGCGCTATTTGTAAGCAAAGATCGCTCGGTACACATAGCTAACGGGCGCATATCAAGTGCAAATAGTGTTGTGCTTCACTACTTCCGTAATGATAAGCTTTTTGACGCCATGCGTGTATGATGGTGGATTACTTTCGTATCCATATTAATGTGGATGGGGTGAAACATTCCTCTCCCTTTTGATCGACCACTTACTGCTATGCTTTACGCGGGCCATTCTCAAGCAGCAGATAGCCACTCCTGCCTCGTTTCACGCTTTTTGATGCGTTAGGATTAGGTGTCGCCACACCAAAACCCTGCCAATGTCAGAGACGAAAACTGTCAATTGATCACTTTTGTCACGTTACCTTGTGTCGTCATTACAACATGCTCCTCACGGTAGGCGGCAATTAAATTAATGATTAATGAAGGTCACGTCATTATGTGACGCCATACAATCTGGCCGCCGGATTGTAAACAACACAGTTACTAGACAGCAACCTAGATGGAGAATTGAAATGAAAAATGGGAAAGAAACTGTGATATAAGCAAATATTGGCGCCATCACAGCATAGCGGATACCTCCTGCTGCAGCTTGCAGTCCGAATATGGCGCTTGATAGACCGAAAATGCCAAACTGGCGCAGACGCACACAGAGGCTGCAACAGAAGCTGCGTCAAATGTGAAATCTATTGCTACCGCATTCCAGTTTTAAGTTGTCTTAGGCATCTGAGTAGGTTGTACTTTATACGCTAAAGAAATAAAACCCTCCTCATACGATTTGTCTGTCATCGAGATACAGGCCAAAATCGATTGAGAAATTTTAAAAGAGCGTGATTTTATCTAGCTGCCCACCGGGGGAGTCCTACGTAGCACCGCCATACTAGAATCATTGAGCTGTGGGCTGTAAGTAGTAAACGTCGCCGTTAGAACCACATACATTTCAAAACAAGGCGATTTTTTGACACGAAGATTCATCTGAGGAGAAACTTATCCTGGTCCAAGCACCAACAGTAATGATGAAACCTTTAGCGCTTGCTAAGGAGGACGAACACGAAGACAACACGTGCGCTAACCTATTTCATCATGACATACCAACTCGCCCGAACAGCCATTCTGCTCAAGTTCACTTTTAGTTCATCCGGCAAGTCTGTATGTGCTTCCGCCAGTCCAGATGTCACCGGGTCGCACATAGCAACAGCTGTCTGCAGAGCACGGTATAAGCACGTGTTATGTTCTTCGTTTCCGTCCTAGCTCGCAAGCGATAAAACTTTCATCATGACATACCAACTGGCCCGACAGCCACTCTGAGCAATAGTAACCACTCTTCTTACGAGTCAAATGAAAATGCACTGAGAAGCAGCGCTTCTCTCAGTGTTTTAAAGGCGCTTAACCAAAGTTCCAGGCGAAGGCTCTTATGACAGCAGAAATGAGAATTAGTGAGCACGAACCTATAGAATACAAAGGCTTTTCACTTTGAGCCGTCGACTCAAGGGAAGCGCCCTGCTGGCTGCTGCTGCTTGCCGAGCTGGATCATTGTTTCTGACTCCGTGACGAGGCATACCTAATGATAATGCAAAGGCTCTGTTGAAGTGTCTTCACCGAGCTGCACATACCGGTCTGTCGAAAGAAAAGAACCATCGCTCAAGGGCTAGCAGCGCCATCTGCATTTCCAGACACATGTTGTGCGCGGGGTGCGCCTCGTTAACTCAGCGGCACTTCGTCGAAAGAGGTAGCCTGCCACGTTGAAGTCCGCGTCGTCGACGTACGCTGGAGGAAGGTAGTGCTACCAATTTCCTGCAATAGGCGGCTTCCCGACACTGCATCCCCCAAGCAGGTAAGGGCACGTGCTCTCGAAGTGGTCTGCAGCGTGTGGAGAGAGAGAAAACTTTTATTTCTTTCCAAGAGGTTCGCGGGGATGAAGACTTCCTGGTCGTCTTGCTTGGGTGCTGGCGACTTGAGTCTTCAAGCAAGAGTGGGCCCTCAGTCCAGGGCTCCACTGAGTTGTGCCGCTTCAGTTGCGTGCTTTACCAAGGCCCTCTGGACCTCAAGCTCGCTGCTGAAGAGACAGCTCTCCCATTGCTCCGCACTCGGTGTTTGTTGATTGTGGAATGCTATGTTTCTCTTGCATTCCCAGGTGATGTGATAGAGTGTGGGCGTACTGCCGCACCAGGGGCAGTCTGGTCTGAATTGCGTTGGTGATATCTTGTTGTATGTGTGTAGGTTAGGGAAGGTGTTCGTCTGTAGCCTACGCCATCCTACAGCCTCTTCCCTATTTAGTGCTTTGTGTGGTGATGGATATCTCTTTCTGATTCCCCTATATAGTTGTAGGGTCTCTGTGTAGCCCCCCTCGCATATGAGTAGCCGTGACTCCGAGACGATCGATAAGCCTGCTCGGTAAGTGAGCCCTCGAGCTAGACTGTCCGCCCTTTCGTTTCCTGCTACGCCTGCGTGGGCTGGCACCCAGATTATATGTTGTATGGGTATTCTTTCAGCTGAGGCTGCCGCCTCGCTGATTATTCTGAGGGCAGTGCCGCTGAGATTGCCCTTCGTATAGTTTCTGCATGTTTCTTTCGAGTCCGTTAGGATATTTAGGGAGCGACCTTTTCTGTAGCCTTCGGCTATCGCTAGCGCGTGGAACGCGTTTCGAGCCAGGCTAGCTTGCGCACCTCGCTTGGTAGTGAACTGATACTGTGACACTCATGAAGAGGCGATGCCTCGTCTGCGTAGGCGGCGATGCTAAGCAGAAGATTAAGAGAATGAGGTAGACGCACCTTGCGCTCAGCAAGTGGACCCAGATGACTTCAGTCGCCCGTCCTGGACTGGATAAACCGCTGCTTGTAGCATCTTGGTGGAGGTGCGGGGTCTTGATTCCAGTACCTCTCGCGAGGGGTACTGGGAGGTGCAATATGATAGCAGTAAATAGCAAGAAAAAAATCAGCAGTATGAAGTTAATACCCGACTGGAGTTCATTGCACTTTAGCGATAATCGTCATGAAGAAACGTGCTTCCAGTAAACAAGCAACTTGTAGTACAGGGAAGCTGTGGCCTGTTAGGGCGCGCGGCAAGAAAGAACAGAGGCGTAGCTAAGGGCATTAGAGGGTTAGGTGGGAAAATAAGATGAGAAAAATTGGCGGCAACGAAACCGAAAGGCACGTGGTATAAGAGAGGTAATTAAGGATTGATGGGTGAGACCTTTGTCCACGAAGGGACGTTACGGGGCTGATGCTGATGGAGTTGGAATTATTCTCGAGGAAAATACCTAGATGCGATAGACAGGACGTAGAGTAGTAGGATATTTTATTACTCCATGAGGGCCGGTTCAGGGCTGCATTATGTCGCGATAGGTTTCAATATTCAGTTTTTGCCTCTTCACTGCTAGTCAGCTGCGTTCATGGCTTTTCGTGGACCACATGACCCCAATAATCGAATCATTCCCATAGGATGGCCGCCGCGGTGGCTCAGTGGTTATGGCGCTCGGCTGCTGACCCGAAATACGCGGGTTTGATCTCGGCCGCGGCGGTCAAATTTCGATGGAGGCGAAATTCTAGAGGTCCGTGTGCTGTGCGATGTCAGTGCACCTTAAAGAACCCCAGGTGGTCGAAATTTCCAGAGCCCTTCACTACGGCTTCTCTCATAGCCTGAGTTGCTTTGGGACGTTATGTACCATAAACCATTCCCATAAGTAGTGTAGAGGACAATATGCAGCGCAATTTGGTTGATAAAATAGAAACATTGATGAAATTTTTTTGCAGTTTTTATTGCCTTGCTTCTTCCTGAAGAAACGCTCAGTTAGAAAATGTTTACTAAGAAGATTGAAAACCATGCCGAAGGGAAAAAAAAAACTGCATCTAATTTTCCTTCAGTATGGGGTAAGCGACTGTGATATGGACATTCAAAATGTCCTCCTCTCTCGAAAAAACTGTTAATTTACGCGATTTCAATAGAGCTAGGCAACACCTAATCTGAAGGCAGCCGCAAGGCTTAATGCTCATTGGCCAGTAGGCAATGACGCACTCTTATGACGCCATATAGTATTAGATAACAAACGGAGAATGACAGTATGAGAACCTAAGCTTTTGTTGGATAGAACTCTTGAGCCTGATGGATTTCTGCATGCGGAATGTACGCCTTCGTGTGAGTGGAACGGAGAGAAAAATAACAGACTACAGACTACCAAGAAACCCTTTGCGCAAAGCGATTAATTTACTCTTTTCTCAGAACGAAACAATCGACGCTTATTTTCTCTGGCCTTTCAAAGAAATCGAAAGCCACAAGACAAGGAAGAGCAGATGTAACTCAAGGTGGTGTTGGTGGTGGGGCATTCGCGGCAAGGTACCCTATATTTAACAATTTGACTGGCGTATCGAAAGAAAGCCGGTTTAGTAAAAAAAAAGGACAAATGTCATGTGTAAGAGCAGTCTATTCAACGCTGCCATTCCTGCTCTTAAAGAACTAAATATCCTGCTCTTAAAGAAGTAAATATATCTGACTCAGATACGCTATTCCCGACGTTCCTTGCCGTTAGCCATAGCCGCGAAATAACCGTCAGCATTATATAACGTATCTGCCGCGGTGGCTCAGTGGTTATGGCGCTCTGCTGCTGACCCAAAAGACGCGGGTTCGACCCCGGCCGCGGCGATAGAATTTCGATGGAGGTGAAATTCTAGAGGATCGTGTACTGTGCGATGTCAGTGCACGTTAAAGAACCCCAGGTGGTCGATATTTCCGGAGCCCTCCACTATGGCGTCCCTCATAACCTGGGTCGCTTTGGGACGTTAAACCATCATAAACCATAAACCATTATCTAACGCGTTTATTGTTAGCGTGAAGCTAGAACCTTTGAGGATTGATGATGGGTTCATTTGAAAGCTTCAAGATTTTCTTACAGGTTCTGGCATGTTGTGCAAAGTGAGCCTGAGCTGAGGTGCTTTTGAAGCCGATAAGTTGCGAACGTGAGTGAACATGCAATGACTGTTACGTTAGTCTTTGCGTAAAAACCGCTCCAGGAGCAGCATTTTCTCCAGCACTAGCTTTTATTAGAGATTGCAGTTACGGCTCAAGTTTATAAGGAAAGCATGCATTTTATAATATCGGTAGGTTTTATGCCACGTCACGAGTAAAAGTGCGAAGACCGCACTGCACTCCGGATAGTGACGCAATACGCGCTCTCACTTTTCACGACGCGTGAACAGTTGTTGACTCAAATCTCGCGGCCACTACAAGTGCCAACGAATGCTACGTTTATGGTTTATGGACGTTTAACGTCCCGAAGTGACTCAGGCTATGAGGGACGCCGTAGTGAAGTGCTCTAGAAATTTCGACCACCTGGGGTTCCTTGACGTGCACTGACATCGCACAGTACAGGGGCCTCTAGAATTTCGCCTGAATCGAAATTCAACCGCCGCGGCCGGGATCGAGCCTGCGTCTTTCGGGTCATGCAGCCGAGCGCCATAATCACTGAGCCACTTCGGTGGCCCAAGGACTGCTAGGGACCACTATTTAGTTCATTTAAAGCACGCCTTGGTGCATTGAAATAGTGCTGTCACGTGGTATTCTTCTATTCCGTGGTGGGATTTCTTATTATGCAGGCAAAAAAAAAAGCATAGCGTAAAGGGAACCCTGTTGTGGACACCCACCCCTCTTGGCTATTTTTCAAGATGGTCCCTGATGTTGGAGTTGTCATTATGTTCCTTAAGTGAATAGTCTGAAAAAGTGGCCACTTAGTCCAAATTCTTAAATTAACAAGACACGATGAACGAAATAGTGGGTGCTAGTCCAAGTGACTCAAGCAACATTTTTCCTTCGCTAGGATCCTCCGTCATTTTGAAACAACTTCAGTTACTTTTAGTTGGAATCCCTTCTGTAATGCATGTGTCCGAACGTTTCACTCGCACTTGGACAGAATCTCAGCAGAAAGGTCTTCCGGCGCGCTACAGTCAAAATCACATTGCTAGTTTTAGCTCGCATCGGTGCTTACGGGATGGTCCGCCAAGGACACTTTCTAGGGACGGTAATTGAAAATTCCCGGAACGCTGTTAGGAATGCTCAAGTAAAGTTTTTTAAGGCTACAGCGTTATAAGTCCCGTCTGGCGGAAAACTCGCAATCAGCAGCGTTGTGGCTGAAAAATCCTGACTGGTCGAGACGGTTGTGACGTAGAAAAGCAGTTTCGCTGAGAAGAAATGAAGCGGTCAAGCGGAATCGAGCAGCTGTCATTTGGGTCGGGAGTCGGGTACGCTATACCTCTACATCACTGAGGAACGTTCGTTCAGAGGGATAAACGGAAGCCTTGTACGAGAACCCCACACCATATTTTAGGTGAATTACCTTACTTGAACGCTTAGTTAATTAGGATGAATAATTAGCGTCATCAATTATATGGACGATGATGTGCAATAAAGCAGTATGGGATGGCAACAAGCGTGTTGATGTATTTGAAATACTGCGCCAGGGGACCCTCAAGCGACCGTAGCGACCCTTTAACGCTACCGTGTTATACTCTTAAGGTGAACTTTAGTGTCCCTCAAGTGTTTGTTTCAGCTAGTTGGTTCATACCTGTCACGTGTGCCGAAGACGGCGTAAACAAGGTAAGGGACAAAGAAGCCAGACAAAAAAAAAAGGACAGGACAGGCGCCAGCAGTGATTCTACCTAGTTGCTTTCCCGAGTAGGTTTGTTTTTTGGAGAATTTTCGTATACAATAATTGCCTTGGAGAAATTACCTTCTTTCATGTTCTTATAACTCGCACCTTAGAGAAAACAGTTGCGAATACTGGCAGACTCTTCACTAAGTGCACCTTGAGCGCCGCCATATTGTTTGTTGTGCTGCTGTGTGCAAGTGACGCAAGCACTGAAGAAGCGCTATTGTGAGATGTCACAGCTGTTTGGAATATCCCAAACAGCAGGGGTTTTGACATCTACGCGTGCCCGTTGGAAGAATCTGCTGGCGGTTTCACCAAACAGCAGGGCGTCCTCCTAATTGTGCCTACTTCAGTTCTAAATATATTGCCTTAGGCTCCCTCTGCTAATGAAATTTCCGAGAAGAGCTTGGAAGGAAGAAGTGCAGACACGTGTGTTGCTTACCCTGACTGTTGACCTCTGTCTCAGAATTTCTTCGCAGCTATCAGACTATGAAATGATTTTGTCTGCACGGTTCACGAGGAGCTTCTCAGCAGCTTCCGAAATTGTGATAACCTTGTGCGTAGCATTGACAATTTCCGCCTATCGCGGACCTTAAGAACGCGCTTAACACATTCTCAACTTCCACTCTTCACTGCCGGCTCCGGCAGCTCTTCCCGCACTTGTCGGAATATACTGTGGCACAGAGTATAGAGTGTACAAGGGTGGAAACTTCGGCTAGTTATCACACGTGGCTTTTCTCAAGGTCAGCACGGTAGGGAGGGTATAAAATACCAGAAGGAACACAAACAACGCTGACAATTCGAACATTCTGTTGAGACACATAAAAATATGAGCAAGTACGTCATTCGGGAACCATTTCATTGGCGCAGAAGAAATCAGAATAGTCAGCCGCCCGCTGTCCGTTTTGCTAGTTAAAGGTTTTGGCAGTGCATGGGCGTCTTCTTCATCTTATGCCAATAGACACTAATGGCTGTCGCTAAACAATGTGCACACGATCGCTTCCCCTGTTTGGCGTCCCAAGACGGTAACGCTTTGCTTGCATTTGATAGCTGTTGTGCCACAGTATAAGTTTCGGTCGCAGACCGTCGCAGACCTCGATAAGCTACTGCCTGCCTTTGTAGCGTGCGGGAACATCCTGAATATATTTTTTTTATATTGTCCGAAATTTTTGACCTGTCGTCTAAATGTTTCACATATGCAACAAGCGCCACAGCAAGGCATTTATTATTAATCCGAACAGATGTTTTCCTATTATGCTGCCCTCTCATCTTCGCCGTCATCCGCATAAAGTATCAGGTTGTGCCCTTTAGCGGTGATGCCTGCGCATAACACTAATATGAAAAATCTTAGTTTGTCGGGAGCGGCATTAAACTTGCTGTGTGGCAAGCGTTTAAGTAATTGTAGGCCTTACATCAATCACACTTTTCAAGCTGAGAGCTACGTTGTTAAGGAGAACATGGACGTTTTTCGCTGCTTTATATGTTAATAAAATACATATGATATAAGAACTGGCAGAAAAGTACGCTTGTTCTGTAAATTGGCGACAGGCACTGGTCGTTTTTGAATAGCGGTAGTCGCGTTAAACGCACGCGTTGCTAGCTTAACACTGATCACGTCGGCAAGTGCTCCACCTGTGTTTCAAAGGCGAAACGAAATGCCTCTTCTAATTGTGCCCCAGAAGGCCCCACTCTTCTAAAAACATCAAAAGAAGCCTTGCTATCATGCATGCGCGACTGAGGTACGGAAGCTTCAGGGGAAACAACTGGCATGACTCCGCCCTGTTGCACATTCCAACTCCCCAGGCTGACCAATCGTGTCTCGCGCTCACCTCGGAAACGCATGCATACGGGGAGGAAATTTGCACACTATCCACAGCGGCAGAACTGACGCAAACAAGTAGTTCAACTCGACCACTTGTGTGCAGCCTTTCCGGCTTGCAGACAAAGTCAGTGGGCAGCATATGCAAAAGAAAAGCTTTCCCTCACAATAAACATCTCGTCACAATAAAGGTGAGCAGGCGGTAAGAGATTGAAGTAGTGCGCCACGAGCTGTTTTACGAAATTATCGTCTGTCGTGACTGGCATTGGCCTTAAACGGGAACTAGAATCTTTCGCGAGGTGATTCACTGCCAAAGTTAACAGCGAGTTGGCCGTTAGAGCGAAACCAGTGGAAGCACACCTTTACCAGTTGTGTTTTAGACTTTGTATCCATATTAATGATCGGAGGCTGAAATTGACCAAGGTAATGCCGCGTCAGAGACGCTCTAGCGTTGAACTGAAGCAGCTAAGAGTCACACATTCCAGGGGTTGGCTTTGAGAGACTGCTTTAAGAGCCACTGCAATGGCCACGAACCCTGCCACTAGATGACGCTATTATGTGAAAGCTCAAGCTGATGGGTGCGTTGGCTTTGGATAATGGCCGCGCAATGGCACAAGGCCAACTAAGAGAGCAGAGGGAAGAGGAGAAGGGTACACAACAGAGCTAGCTCACTTTTACGCTGGTCACGAAGGACTAGCTGGCAATGAGGTAGCCAACGATCTAGCCCGAGATTTACCCAACCGGGCGGATCCTCATCCCTACCTCACGCCCATGCCCAGCACCTATGGTGACAGATTAGAACATATTAGGTGGGAGCGCAGAAAATACCCACCCCCTCACAAAAAACTCCACTCCTCCGAAGCCATAGACTGGAGGAAAACTCAGACCGACACTTTCCCTAACCTGTTCATCCTGCACAAGATTAGCCCCACTCAATGTCAGAATACATGCCCTTGGTGTGGAGCTTGCCCTACGCTCTACCACATATCGTGGGAATGCACTGTGCGATGTCAGTGCACGTTAAAGAACCCCAGGTGGTCGGTATTTCCGCAGCCCTCCACTATGGCGTCCCTCATAGCCTGGGTCGCTTTGGGACGTTAAACTATCATAAACCATAAACCATTATCTAACGCGTTTATTGTTAGCGTGAACCTAGAACTTTTGACGATTGATGATGAGGTCATACGAAAGCTTCAAGATCCTCTTACAGGTTCTGGCATGTTGTGCAAAGCGAGCCGGAGCTGAGCTGCTTTTGAAGCCGATAAGTTGCGAACGTGAGTGAACATGCAATGACTGTTACGTTAGTCTTTGTGTAAAAACCGCTCCAGGAGCAGCATTTTCTCCAGCACTAGCTTTTATTAGAGATTGCAGTTACGGCTCAAGTTTATAAGGAAAGCATGCATTTTATAATATCGGTAGGTTTTATGCCACGTCACGAGTAAAAGTGCAAAGACCGCACTGCACTCCGGATAGTGACGCAATACGCGCTCTCGCTTTTCACGACGCGTGAACAGTTGTTGACTCAAATCTCGCGGCCACTACAAGTGCCAACGACTGCTACGTTTATGGTTTATGGACGTTTAACGTCCCGAAGTGACTCAGGCTATGAGGGACGCCGTAGTGAAGTGCTCTGGAAATTTCGACCACCTGGGGTCCTTGACGTGCACTGACATCGCACAGTACAGGGGCCTCTAGAATTTCGCCTGAATCGAAATTCAACCGCCGCGGCCGGGATCGAGCCTGCGTCTTTCGGGTCATGCAGCCGAGCGCCATAATCACTGAGCCACTTCGGTGGCCCAAGGACTCCTAGGGACCACTATTTAGTTCATTTAGAGCACGTCTTGGTGCATTGAAATAGTGCTGTCACGTGGTATTCTTCTATCCCGTGGTGGGATTTCTTATTATGCAGGCAAAAAAAAAAGCATAGCGTAAAGGGAACCCTGTTGTGGACACCCACCCCACTTGGCTATTTTTCAAGATGGTCCCTGATGTTGGAGTTGTCATTATGTTCCTTAAGTGAATAGTCTGAAAAAGTGGCCACTTAGTCCAAATTCTTAAATTAACAAGACACGATGAACGAAATAGTGGGTGCTAGTCCAAGTGACTCAAGCAACATTTTTCCTTCGCTAAGGTCCTCCGTCATTTTGAAACAACTTCAGTTACTTTTAGTTGGAATCCCTTCTGTAATGCATGTGTCCGAACGTTTCACTCGCACTTGGACAGAATCTCAGCAGAAAGGCCTTCCGGCGCGCTACAGTCAAAATCACATTGCTAGTTTTAGCTCGCATCGGTGCTTACGGGATGGTCCGCCAAGGATACTTTCTAGGGACGGTAATTGAAAATTCCCGGAACGCTGTTAGGAATGCTCAAGTAAGTTTTTTAAGGCTACAGCGTTATAAGTCCCATCCGGCGGAGAACTCGCAATCGGTAGCGTTGTGGCTGAAAAATCCTGATTGGTCGAGACGGTAGTGACGTAGAAAAGCAGTTTCGCTGAGAAGAAATGAAGCGGTCAAGAGGAATCGAGCAGCTGTCGTTTGGGTCGGGAGTCGGGTACGCTATACCTCTACATCACTGAGGAACGTTCGTTCAGTGGGATAAACGGAAGCCTTGTACGAGAACCCCACACCATATTTTAGGTGAATTACCTTACTTGAACGCTTAGTTAATTAGGATGAATAATTAGCGTCATCAATCATATGGACGATGATGGGCAATAAAGCAGTATGGGATGGCAACAAGCGTGTTGACGTCTTTGACATTCTGCGCCAGGGGACCCTCAAGCGACCGTAGCGACCCTTTAACGCTATTGTGTTATACTCTTAAGGTGAACTTTAGTGTCCCTCAACTGTTTGTTTCAGCTAGTTGGTTCATACCTGTCACGTGTGTGCCGAAGACGGCGTAAACAAGGTCAGGGACAAAGAAGCCAGACAAAAAAAAAAAAAGGACAGGACAGGCGCCAGCAGTGATTCTACCTAGTTGCTTTCCCGAGTAGGTTTGTTTTTTGGAGAATTTTCGTATACAATAATTGCCTTGGAGAAATTACCTTCTTTCATGTTCTTATAACTCGCACCTTAGAGAAAACAGTTGCGAATACTGGCAGACTCTTCACTAAGTGCACCTTGAGCGCCGCCATATTGTTTGTTGGGCTGCTGTGTGCAAGTGACGCAAGCACTGAAGAAGCGCTATTGTGAGATGTCACAGCTGTTTGGAATATCCCAAACAGCAGGGGTTTTGACATCTACGCGTGCCCGTTGGAAGAATCTGCTGGCGGTTTCACCAAACAGCAGGGCGTCCTCCTAATTGTGCCTACTTCAGTTCTAAATATATTGCCTTAGGCTCCCTCTGCTAATGAAATTTCTGAGAAGAGCTTGGAAGGAAGAAGTGCAGACACATGTGTTGCTTACCCTGACTGTCAACCTCTGTCTCAGAATTTCTTCGCAGCTATCAGACTATGAAATGATTTTGTCTGCACGGTTCACGAGGAGCTTCTCAGCAGCTTCCGAAATTGTGATAACCTTGTGCGTAGCATCGACAATTTCCGCCTATCGCGGACCTTAAGAACGCGCTAAACACATTCCCAACTTCCACACTTCACTGCCGGCTCCGACAGCTCTTCCCGCACTTGTCGGAATATACTGTGGCACAGAGTATAGAGTGTACAAGGGTGGAAATTTCGGCTAGTTATCACACGTGGCTTTTCTCAAGGTCAGCCCGGTAGGGAGGGTATAAAATACCAGAAGGAACACAAACAACGCTGACAATTCGAACATTCTGTTGAGACACATAAAAATATGAGCAAGTACGTCATTCGGGAACCATTTCATTGGCGCAGAAGAAATCAGAATAGTCAGCCGCCCGCTGTCCGTTTTGCTAGTTAAAGGTTTTGGCAGTGCATGGGCGTCTTCTTCATCTTATGCCAATAGACACTAATGGCTGTCGCTAAACAATGTGCACACGATCGCTTCCCCTGTTTGGCGTCCCAAGACGGTAACGCTTTGCTTGCATTTGATAGCTGTTGTGCCACAGTATAAGTTTCGGTCGCAGACCGTCGCAGACCTCGATAAGCTACTGCCTGCCTTTGTAGCGTGCGGGAACATCCTGAATATATTTTTTTTATATTGTCCGAAATTTTTGACCTGTCGTCTAAATGTTTCACATATGCAACAAGCGCCACAGCAAGGCATTTATTATTAATCCGAACAGATGTTTTCCTATTATGCTGCCCTCTCATCTTCGCCGTCATCCGCATAAAGTATCAGGTTGTGCCCTTTAGCGGTGATGCCTGCGCATAACACTAATATGAAAAATCTTAGTTTGTCGGGAGCGGCATTAAACTTGCTGTGTGGCAAGCGTTTAAGTAATTGTAGGCCTTACATCAATCACACTTTTCAAGCTGAGAGCTACGTTGTTAAGGAGAACATGGACGTTTTTCGCTGCTTTATATGTTAATAAAATACATATGATATAAGAACTGGCAGAAAAGTACGCTTGTTCTGTAAGTTGGCGAGAGGCACTGGTCGTTTTTGAATAGCGGTAGTCGCGTTAAACGCACGCGTTGCTAGCTTAACACTGATCACGTCGGCAAGTGCTCCACCTGTGTTTCAAAGGCGAAACGAAATGCCTCTTCTAATTGTTCCCCAGAAGGCCCCACTCTTCTAAAAACATCAAAAGAAGCCTTGCTATCATGCATGCGCGACTGAGGTAAGGAAGCTTCAGGGGAAACAACTGGCATGACTCCGCCCTGTTGCACATTCCAACGCCCCAGGCTGACCAATCGTGTCTCGCGCTCACCTCGGAAACGCATGCATACGGGGAGGAAATTTGCACACTATCCACAGCGGCAGAACTGACGCAAACAAGTAGTTCAACTCAACCACTCGTGTGCAGCCTTTCCGGCTTGCAGACAAAGTCAGTGGGCAGCATATGCAAAAGAAAAGCTTTCCCTCACAATAAACATCTCGTCACAATAAAGGTGAGCAGGCGGTACGAGATTGAGGTAGTGCGCCACGAGCTGTTTTACGAAATTATCGCCTGTCGAGACTGGCATTGGCCTTAAACGGGAACTAGAATCTTTCGCGAGGTGATTCACTGCCAAAGTTAACAGCGAGTTGGCCGTTAGAGCGAAACCAGTGGAAGCACACCTTTACCAGTTGTGTTTTAGACTTTGTATCCATATTAATGATCGGAGGCTGAAATTGACCAAGGTAATGCCGCGTCAGAGACGCTCTAGCGTTGAACTCAAGCAGCTAAGAGTCACACATTCCAGGGGTTGGCTTTGAGAGACTGCTTTAAGAGCCACTGCAATGGCCACGAAACCTGCCACTAGATGACGCTATTATGTGAAAGCTCAAGCTGATGGGTGCGTTGGCTTTGGATAATGGCCGCGCAATGGCACAAGGCCAACTAAGAGAGCAGAGGGAAGAGGAGAAGGATACACAACAGAGCTAGCTCACTTTTACGCTGGTCACGAAGGACTAGCTGGCAATGAGGCAGCCAACGATCTAGCCCGAGATTTACCCAACCGGGCGGATCCTCATCCCTACCCCACGCCCATGCCTAGCACCTATGGTGACAGATTAGAGCATATTAGGTGGGAGCGCAGAAAATACCCACCCCCTCACAAAAAACTCCACTCCTCCGAAGCCATAGACTGGAGGAAAATTCAGACCGACACTTTCCCTAACCTGTTCATCCTGCACAAGATTAGCCCCACTCAATGTCAGAACACATGCCCTTGGTGTGGAGCTTGCACTACGGTCTACCACATATCGTGGGAATGCACAGCGAAACCAAAACACTTAGCTGCGTCCAACCCGACATGTGAACAATGGGAGGTGGCCCAGACTAGCGAGGCCTGGATCAGCAACTAAAGTTGGTTCAGCAAGTCCGTCAGTCAGCGAAAGCCAGTGGCGCCTTGGACTAGGGGTGCCACCCAAGTTGCTTGAGCAACCTTCCCGAATTACGATAAAAGTTTATATATATATATATATATATATATATATATATATATATATATATATATATATATATATATATATATATATATATATATATATATATATATATATATATATATATATTAAGGGAGCCAACAGTCACCGAAACCAAGGTGCATAGGGGAACGTTAATTTTTTTTTTTTAAATGTGTTATGCTTATTAGTGGGATAATAATACTTAGATTAATAAATAGCTTAAAGAAAATTACTTATAAAGCAGCAGAAAAAACAACCATGCCGCCGGTGGGATCCGAACCCACGACCTCCGAATATCGCGTCCGGTGCTCTTTCCAACTGAGCTACGGCGACGGCTGTCCAATCTGCTGCTCTCGTGGGTATTTATGTTTACTGGGTGTAAGCGAGCCTTGAGAGTGTTCACCAGCGCCACCCTCTACCATAGCGGCGGACGTAGCACGTCCTGTAATACCGCGAGCGTGACGTAGAACGTCATCTAACGGCGAGGGCGGAAACTGTGCGAGAGCCCTCTTATGCTACCTATGGCATCAAGACTGCCAGAACCGAGACCCTCGTTAAGCTATTCGCAGACAAGTTAAAGGAAATGAGGGGCCCGTTTGACAAATTTATTAAGGGAGCCAACAGTCACCGAAACCAAGGTGCATAGGGGAACGTTAATTTTTTTTTTTTTAAATGTGTTATGCTTATTAGTGGGATAATAATACTTAGATTAATAAATAGCCTAAAGAAAATTACTTATAAAGCAGCAGAAAAAACAACCATGCCGCCGGTGGGATCCGAACCCACGACCTCCGAATATCGCGTCCGGTGCTCTTACCAACTGAGCTACGGCGACGGCTGTCCAATCTGCTGCTCTCGTGGGTATTTATGTTTACTGGGTGTAAGCGAGCCTTGAGAGTGTTCACCAGCGCCACCCTCTACCATAGCGGCGGACGTAGCACGTCCTGTAATACCGCGAGCCTGACGTAGAACGTCATCTAACGGCGAGGGCGGAAACTGTGCGAGAGCCCTCTTATGCTACCTATGGCATCAAGACTGCCAGAACCGAGACCCTCGTTAAGCTATTCGCAGACAAGTTAAAGGAAATGAGGGGCCCGTTTGACAAATTTATTAAGGGAGCCAACAGTCACCGAAACCAAGGTGCATAGGGGAACGTTAATTTTTTTTTTTAAATGTGTTAAGCTTATTAGTGGGATAATAATACTTAGATTAATAAATAGCTTAAAGAAAATTACTTATAAAGCAGCAGAAAAAACAACCATGCCGCCGGTGGGATCCGAACCCACGACCTCCGAATATCGCGTCCGGTGCTCTTACCAACTGAGCTACGGCGACGGCTGTCCAATCTGCTGCTCTCGTGGGTATTTATGTTTACTGGGTGTAAGCGAGCCTTGAGAGTGTTCACCAGCGCCACCCTCTACCATAGCGGCGGACGTAGCACGTCCTGTAATACCGCGAGCCTGACGTAGAACGTCATCTAACGGCGAGGGCGGAAACTGTGCGAGAGCCCTCTTATGCTACCTATGGCATCAAGACTGCCAGAACCGAGACCCTCGTTAAGCTATTCGCAGACAAGTTAAAGGAAATGAGGGGCCCGTTTGACAAATTTATTAAGGGAGCCAACAGTCACCGAAACCAAGGTGCATAGGGGAACGTTAATTTTTTTTTTTTTTTAAATGTGTTAAGCTTATTAGTGGGATAATAATACTTAGATTAATAAATAGCTTAAAGAAAATTACTTATAAAGCAGCAGAAAAAACAACCATGCCGCCGGTGGGATCCGAACCCACGACCTCCGAATATCGCGTCCGGTGCTCTTACAATATATATATATATATATATATATATATATATATATATATATATATATATATATATATATATATATATATATATATATATATATATATATATATATATATATATATATATATATATATATATATATATATATATATATATATATATATATATATATATATATATATATATATATATATATATATATATATATATATATATATATATATATATATATATATATATATATTTATATATATATATATATCTACGCTGCCGGAGTGGGAATACAAGACACAATTACTGTCACGTCAATGCTTGTGATAGAGGCCTGCTTTCATGTTTACTGCTTGTGTAGTTGAAGCAGTGCAGTGCGTCTGATACTGCAAAATGAATTCTCTAATTGTTGCTAACCTCAAATCACACCCTATTTATTCTACGCATTATTTTCATAAAGAGAGCTTTAAGTAATGCCATAAAAATAATGTTTCTGGAAAGAAAAAGTCGGTGAAATGAAGTGTTTCACATCGAAAAGAGCCATATTAAAAGTTTACATACTGATAGTGGCCAAATTCTTTACGTATTTCTTCCGTACATACTACTATAAAGTTGCGCTCAATTACATACAAAGCATATCAAATAACAGCTTGCATAGCGCTACGGTTTATGCCGATTCGAAAGTTTCGCATTTTCATCAGTTCTCGTTTGGCTGGATTTACTCAATAAAAAAAATTCCCCTCATGTAACCAGTACAGGGGATGGTCATGACTTTGGAAATCATTATTTCCTGCGACAGCCACAACGGCGGGCGAATGCGCACCTGTACAAAATACGTCCAGCTTTCGCGACTCGGCTCCGGGGGCAGCATTTTGCGGCGACTCATTTATACAGGCGGTAGCTTACCTTCATTTCTGTTCTCTTGTTTTCCATGCGGTACTACAGCTGTATAAATGTGTACCGACTTGTTTAACTGATGCCTCGAGCAAAGTGTATTTTTAAAGGTAAATTTGAAAAAAGAGTTTTCAAACAATTAATCAGTCAATCAATTAACCTATAAATCTCTCTGATAGAATGAACGATTCATGCCCGGATTAATTCTAATGTCCCTTTATCATTTTTAGTAGTCGCTTATGACGTGAGAGTGTGTAGCCTGTAAGCAATGTCCTTGGCCAGCTACGGTATTAAAGGTTGGCCCGATCAACAAGTAAACCGCCAAAGACGGGGCAGTAAAAAAAAGACATTACTAAATGAGGTTTCTGATTCGCTGGCGCATGCTGTTGCTTCCAATTCAGCTCCAATTAATTGCGCGAAAAGCCTAGTTTGCCACACTGCTAGCTTGCGACTGGCGCTCTACAGTTTCGGAGAGAGCTAGAGAGAGAGACCGACAAAAAACCTTATTACTCGTCTCACGTCCTGATCAGCTAGACGTGCGCATATGGTGCGCATATGTGCTGGTGCGCATATGTGCGATAAGAACAAGCTGGAAGATTTCGAGGAAATTATTTCACGTGGGCGTTGCCAATTTTCAGCACTAAGCGAAATAAAGTATTCTTGCAAAACAAACGTGTGCGGAAGAACACGTGTCCTTGACGTCATTGTCAGCTGGTGCAGCTTTACGAAAGCAGCGCTTTGCATTCCAGGCGCAAATGTTAAATGTTAAGCCCCGTGCGCGGCGCTGTACAGACCCCCGCAGCAGCGGGCTTCAGTCGCGCTGGAGAGCTTTTAGTGAAGATCTAAGATTAATCTGATCGATCGATCATGCCGTGCCTCATGGTTCCCAGATGTCTTTCCGCATGCACAATGGCATACAGCAAGTGCGCGCAGAAATGGGAGAAAAAAAAGAATATCAGGCATGGTTTTAAAATATTCGTGGTACGCCCGCCCATGTACAGCGGAAAAAGGCAGCGGTATGGACAATTGGATCTTCGCTGAATTACCCTGGATTTTACAAAGGTAATCCCTAGTGAAATCAGTGTAACTTCAGATTTCGGTCAACCAAAAGACCCAGCTAGCGCTCTTAAAGGGCTTCTAACGATAAGCAATATTCATACTATCGATAAGACGATAGAGAATAGCACAGAAAATAAACAACCCTTTATATAGCCTTTATAGATTACGAGAAAGCATTTGATTTCGTAGCAACGTCAGCAGTTATGCCGGATTCATGAAAGGTAGACAAAAGTAAAATCTAAATGCAGTGGAAAATACCTATATCGGCTGCACAGTTATCATAATCCTCCATAGAGTAAGTAGTAAAATCCTAACATGCAACGGCACAGGGCAGCAAGATACAACTCCTACAGAAATTTTAACCACGTGTTTACGGGAACGTTCAGAGATCTGGATCGGGATGTGTGGTGGATAGAATTAACAGAGAATATCTTAGTAAAATGCGGATCACTGATTGTACAGTCACTCAGGGAACGAATTTCAAAACCTGATGAAAGACCTAGAAAGGAAAAGGAGGACAATGGGTCTTAAAATTAAAGTGCAGTAACCTAAAGTAATGTTCAGCAGTCTCGGTAAGGTAAAGCAGTTGGCGATAGGCAGTGATTTTAAATCAAAAGGTACTACATGTAATTAGCTAGGCTCGCTAATGAACGCAGATTCAGACAAGAGATTTAAACAACTAGAGGTTAAGAATAGATGTGATGCGCATTTGGCAGGTACTCTGATATCATCATTGTCAGTTTACTGATATTTCTCGATAGAAAAGTGCATGGCAGCTGCATCTTACCGGTGCTCACCTATGCGGAAGATAAGCGGAGGCTAACGCAAAATGGTTTAGCTTAAATTGAGGAAAACACAGTGAACTTTGGAAAGAAAAAAAATAGGTGTAACGTTAAGAGACAGGACGAGGGGTTAATGACATTCTTGTAGAAATTAAGAGGAAGAAATGGGCTTGGGCAGGACATTTAATGCGAAGGCAAGAAAACCGATGGTCGTTAACACCATCAGGCAGGATTCCCGGAGTAGGCAAGCGTAACAGGAGAGGGTAGAAAGTCAGAAGGGCGAATAAGGTTGAGAAGTTTGCGGAGATGAGGTGGATGCAGCTGGCACAGGGCAGGGTTAGATAGAGAGATATGTGGTATGTGACGTTTAACGACTTGTAGCGACTCAGGCGACGTAGGTCGCCGTGGTGGAGGGCTCACGATTAATGTATACCACATTGTGATTTTTAACGTGCGCTGACATCGCATAGCACACAGGCGCCTTTGGGCGAGGCGATGATGATTAATGACTGCGATTATAGAAGTATTAGACTTCAACTAAACTTTGAGCTGACCATTCAGGACCTTTCACCCGACGAATCCTCATTCTTCATGCTGTGCTAAAACAGTAAAGAAAACGCGGTTGTCGGCTGCGTGGTAGGCGAGCTACAAGCATTAAGAAAGAAGCGGCGGTCGAGGGGTCTAGAAAAAGGTGGCACGAAGGAGATAGTTTGCTTTATTGTCTTTTGGCTAGGCACATTCGCCGCGAGAACTTGTGCAAAATGGCATTCTTATGCTCAAGTTGGTATGATTCCATCTCTGGGCCAGCGTCAACCTTGGGACGCAGGGACGTAAAAAGGCACAAGGAAAGACGGAACACAGCGCTGACTCACAGCGTTTATTAAAAAAAATAGCAAAATGGGTGAAATTATATACAGGGCTTAGAGGCGGAGAGAAGGATGGGGAGAAGGCAAAGCGCATGGCAAATAGGGCCGCTCCAAAACCAAAAACAAAAACAAAACCTTTTAAAAGATGACGAAACAGCCGTCAAAGGGAACGCAAAACCTGTGAAACGAGAAAACCTGAGGCCGCGTTACAATTCCGTGTGTTAGAAGGTGGACATTCGGCCCACAAGCCTCGTTTCAAACAAGCGTGTCCGAGTTCACGTTCACCCATCAACTCCCCGAGGGCAACCAAGCGATGTTTTTGGATCTCCGGCTTCCGCTCGAAGAAGGACATGCGTGTAGGCATTATGAGCCTCGCAGCAACAAAGGCTTCCTTCCGTATGAGTCAGGTCCTTCATTATAAGACCGTCAAGAGATAAATTGCGAAAGGGGCATTGAAGACAGCGCTGGAAAAAATCATGCCCGCACCAAATGGGCCTCAGCTTTTCGAAGCGGATGACCAGATTAGGGGATGCTCGTTATCCCCAAGAAACGCTGACCACGGTAAGCGAGGCGTTGCTTCACCGCCTGCCCCGCAAAAAATATGCCACCATGGGCGAAGAAGCTTGGGCCAGCAAGAATATCCTTGCTGTACCTTACGTCCATGGCTTCACTCAAAATCTCAAAAAAGGTCTCAAAATCTAAAAATCTCAAAAGCAGCCTTACAGTGTCTTAATTCTCCTTTACGCCATGGCGATCACGATCAACTCATAGCTGAATTAAGACATCTCCAACACCAGGCGCAGGAAGAGGGCCATGACATCGTCTTCCAGTGGATACCGGGACATTCTGGCATTGTTGGAAACGACGCAGCTGACGCTGCAGCTCGAGCGGCTCACGGCAGTGCCAACATCGTCCAGATACCGTTGACAAGAGCCGACGCAGCAAGACATCTGCGAATGCTTGGCAGAAGAGAGCTTTTAGCGTCATGGTCCTCTACTAGCAACTCCACATGCCGTCTGCACCGCCTAGACCCCTTTCTCCAACTCAGTCCTCCGTCCGGCCTCTCCCGCTGCGATGCTACGCTGTTGTGTCGCCTGTGGCTGGGAGTGGCGTTCACAAACGCCTACTCCCACTTAATCGCAATGGCAGACTCTCCTGCGTGTGAGTTATGTGGGTGCGACGAGACAATAGAACACCTGCTTTGTAACTGCCCTCGGTTTCAGCGTGAGCGTGTACTCCTGGCTGCAACACTCTGCCGTTTAGACCCTCGGCCCCTTACTGAAGCCAAGATTCTGGGTCCTTGGAGTAAGCCTTCATCGCAGAGGACAGCTTTGAAGGCACTTTTCAAGTTCTTGAAGGACTCAGGACTGAGTGCAAGATTGTGAACTATCAGTGTGTGCCCTGTGTACCCTGCATGTAACGGCCAACGGACATGTGGAAAGTGATCATCTCCCTTTGTTCTCTCTCCTTTCTATCTCTCCCTCCGTTCCCCTTCCCACGTGTAGGGTAGCATACCGGGTGCTGCCTTGTTAACCTCCCTGCCTTTCTCCCCCACTCTCTCTCAAAAAGATCGCCGCAAAACAAGCAGACAATGTGGCTTGCTCTGCGCCCAACAAACCATACAGAATGGGCTGCCATGTCAACAACGAAGAGCGAAGGATGAGCTGCTGCAGTAAACCACCAGACAAGATACGCAGATTGCGACGAGGGTGTCATATATCATTTCCCTGTCGCATGCGGCAAACGTCGTATCGAACAGACCGGTAGGTGCGTCAGTGAAAGAGCTAGAAAACAAGCAAATCTATTAGAAGCAACTGCCACATCAGGTTTCCTGGCTATTCATTGCCGCCAGCCTTCATTGAAGGCCAACTTTGACATCTCGATCCTCGGAAGAAAAAAGATAGGCTGGCCAGGGAGATCATCGAGGCTGTTGCCATCCATAAGAAAGGAAAGAACTGTGTAAGTACCACGTCAATTGCACTGTGGACGAAAGAAAAAGCGAACCTCCATGATGTTTGCCCTGTCCCATGAACCAGCCAATTATTTGCCCCGTTTGTTCTTGAAATCCTGTTCGCCATCGTTTTTTATGGCTCTATCTTTTTTACTCACGACACCATGTTTTAGCCTTTTTAGCCGTTTAGGCAGTTATCGTTGGCATTTAGGGGTTTTAACTCGACTCTCATCTCACTTGAAGCCGGGAAGATTTTACAACTTTTTATTATTTTCGCAGCCTCGTGTCTATCTTCATGTTTCAAACTTTAAGCTTTGTTTCGGCGTGGTTCTGTTGGCGCTGTATTTTGATATCGTGTTTTTATTTATTTTATTGTTTTTTTTTGTTTTATGATTTGGCTATTGGTTCTTTTCAGTGTCTAGTTTGGTGGTCTAGATCTTATGTTGTGACGGCTCCCAGGACTGATTTTCGGTTATCTGTCGGTTCTCAGCACAGGTGCTCACAGGATTGTAGCGCGGCCTCAGATTGTCTGGTTTCACTGGTTTCGCGTTCCCATTGACGGGTGTTACGTGATCATTTCAAAGGTTTTCTTTTGCTTTTGGTTTTGGTGCGGGCTCATTTGCCATGCGCCTTGCCCTCTCTCCATCTTTGTCTCCGCCCCTACCCACTGCGTATATTTCCACCCGTTTCGCCTTTTTTTAATTAAAAGTAGCTAGTCAGTGCTGTGTTCCGTGTTTCCTTGTGTCTCGCTACGTACCTGCGTCCCTGGCTCACAGATAGGACTTGTACGTTCTCATTATCTTACCTACACCTCGGTGCTACGATCACTGATGCCCAAAGCATTCTACCTTGTAGTCAATCAGGGCAATACTTTCGGAGACTGTCATAACTCCAGTATTACGGCGGCTTCTGTGAAACAGGCTATGATCTTGCTTTCAGAGTAAGCATGTTAATTTTGGAACTATAGGCTGCTAACTTCCTTTGTTTCGAAAGCGGGGAAGCAACACGACATATAAGCACTGCTTTAGACATTATGCTTTTGGTGGCACAAGCTGTAAAGACATCAGAGCGGATAACAGAGGGAGGCAGGATCACAGAGTTTATAGAAAGAAGCTTGCACGATGTTCAAGCGCCCTCCGTTGGGGCGCGCAGGAAACAGTATCAATGCTTATTTTTTCTCGCCTCCTATGCGACATGCTGACCTATTATCAGCGTCAAATGAAACCCGAACAAGAGAATTTAAATGCAAACTGCAAAACTGGAATATATTATAGAAGGAAGACAGGATACTAGAACGGTGGATTTTCGAGGTAAAGGCGTAAATAGGGCAGCCTGTATTTCCTCCCCAGCCGCTGATATTTTGTTCGAATATTGTTTGACGCTGATGGTACGCATTGTATTTTTGTTCGAGTAATCATTTATCTGTGCTGAGAAATGTCACGCATTTTTCATCCCTGGATTCGCACTCAGCTAGGAACTATTTCGACAATTTCTCATGTATATGCTTGGCACTTTATGCAGGCAGTTCGGATGAAATAATGGCGAGAAAAACATCGCTCTTTGGAAAGTGAAACATCGGCTGGTTACAAAACGCAGTCGCTCGAATTTTCCTCTTGACTACGCCATGGGGATTTCGGCGTCTACAAGCACGGCTGAAGCAAGGATGGGCCACGGGACTGCGGCTGCTTTAAGACTGTTTGCTCGCAGCAACATCGCGAAGACTCTCGTGGCTGTGACACTGTGTTTTGCACTCGTCCACTGGTGCTTCGACATGGATCAAATCAGGGAACACGCACTGCGAGTAAGTGGTTCGAGTTCACCGCAGTCTTTGCGCTAATATCTGGAGTCTAAGCTTCGTTCCGATTCAAATACTGGACAACCGTTGACTAAAAAGTGCAGTCTTTGTCAAAAGTATTAAGGACAAAAGCTTTAGCTGCAGCCGCGTAACAAAGCCATTACGGCACTGTTAAAGACCGAATGACCTTGAAATGCTAGCCGAAGATTTCTTCTTGCAGTATAGGGAAGCTTAATGCTTGACTAGGGTTTTGAATTATCCGCAACACGGAGCATTCTAGGAACATTTATTTCGATGCAGCTGAACCTTGAGACTTTTGACAAAGACTGTACCTGAACTAGATTCGAAAGAGTGTGGCCTTTAGAAAGTAAAAAAAAAAATCACTGTATCAAAAAACCGGCAAACAGACCTGTGGAAAGCAACACCCAGTTCCGTCGACCTGTTTCGGAGGGTAAAAAAAAAACAAATCAGAAAGAAGACTATGGTTCGGAAATGAGAAGGCCTGCACCTCATCACATGTGAAGACCAATTCGAGCTCTCTTGGTCATGCTTTTAAATTGGCAGCAAACTCTGTGTGCAAGATACGGTTATGAACATATTGATGGCAATGGCGTAATCTTCAGATGCGCAGCAAAATCTTGCTTTTAAAGTTTGCGTTGCGCACGGCGCGTACTTGACAAAAGATAGCAGAAAAGAAGGAGCGTCTCGAAGAGGTGTCCGCGCATATATTGACTCTTGAGACTCAGTCTGGAGAATTTCGAAAAATTGCGTTCATAAACAACTTCCTCTTTGAAAAAAATGCACTTGTCCAGAATTTCTGGGTATGTCAATGTCAAGCCGCTTCTTTGCCACAGGGTTGTTGGCAACATTATGGTTCGTTCGCGTGACATTAAGTCGAATTTTGTTCTATCGACAATTGAAATCATGGTCAGTGGGTTATAGACAACGACAGAATTTAGTAGTTCAGATATTCCTGAACTTCTATCACTCATGACCGGACGTAAGAAGCTGAGTGCAGGTTTGAAATAAATGATGCGCCTAGTGTGAAAGCCATTTTCATGTGAAGACCATCAATAATGTTTTTATAGCCGTAATATTTTTAATTTTTATCAACTCAAGTGAAAGTCGAAGAGTCCTTGACGCACCTTAAAAATGAGGATGACCGCAACGTCCGTAGCCCTATTCAGACTGTTAAACAGCTTGGGCAGGGCATGTGATGCGAAGGCAAGGTAAACGCTGGTTTTTAAGGGTAACGGAGTGGATTCGAAGAGAAGGCAAGCGTAGCACGAGGCGGCAGAAGGTTAGGCGGCCGGATGAGATTGAGAAGTTTGCAGACATAGGGTAGGCGCAGCTGTCAAAGGGTCGACAGGATTAACTAGAGGGACATATGGGAGAGGCCTTCGCCCTGCAGCGGACGCAGTTGATAATGATGACAGCGCCTACTTCATTAGGAAATGTCAACCAAAGTAGTGCCCCTTAAGCCTGTCATGGCTGCTTAACCTACAGGTTCCTAGTTAAAGTAAGTTGCCATTCCCCTCAGCTCATTCAAGCATGACTGGCCCGTGAGAAGAGCATGGGCAATTGGATTTCTGTGACGAAGCACAAATGCGCCGCAGATTTCCATGACGGAAGGGTCCTCAGAGATAAACGCAATGCATAGTTATATTGTAATTTACTGTGGGAGTGGCAGCGTGCAACTACACAGAAAGTTTCTTCAGTACCTGATTCTGGTATTCATAAGAGAAACAGAGATGAAAAGAAGCAGTAGCTGCCACTCGTTCTAAAGACAACAGTTCCCTTAAATAACTCCCTGCACCTAATTTCAACACGCAACATATCTGCCTTTGTGAGGCTGAAAATGCTGCTGTGTCCCTCCCCGTAACTCTACGGAATTCTCTTCAGTTTACTTTGGTTTTGCTTGAACAACCGCCAACAACCCCTCCATAGACACACACTTCTTTGAACTGGGTTCGCTCAATACCATATACCCCAAAGTTAAGCGAGCAAACTCCTCTTGAGCTGTGGGTATAAAATACCGTAATCTGTCTTTGTTGCAGTTGGTCTCACAAGATCGTCCTGCGAAATATGACGTGGCTGGAAGCGCTGAAGATAAGCATGTCAGCTCACAAGGGTCGCAAAAAATTAGTGTAAACATCCGAGTACCAGACGACGTAATCTCCGACGGCCACCGAGCAAACAAATCTGTCGCCAACCTATGTCCACTAATACCTCCAAACTTGGGTGAGCATCCAATTTGAAGCTTTCTTTTGTTTGTGCAAAATAAAATGTTTTCTTTGAACTGATGCTCTGAAACTTGTTATTGCATGGTGTCTTTTTAGGATTACCTTGCTGTATTCAGTTTTCGGGGAGCATTATTTTTGCTGTACGGACTCTACCCAAGCTGGAAAAAAGAATAAAGGTTCTGAAATTCCATATTTTTATTTTTAAACTCCTAGAAATTGTTTAAAGCTCACTCCCCAGAGTATTAACGAAACTACACAAGAAGCTTTCTGTTATAAATCTAGATTTTATCGCGCCGCAAGCTGTACGCCTAGAGTTTAGCTTTAGGAGGGCCGTGTTCAGGCTTTAGAGAGTGCAGGCGGCGACGGGTTAGCGCACGCTGAAAAATCAAAATGAATGAAAAAATTCTGAAACAGTTTCGGTGTTGATTGGCTGATTTACTGCTCTTGTTCCTGCCTGAATGCGTTTGTCAGTCTCTATGCAGCAAGATTCGAAGTTCTTTCTTTCGTATACGCGGAAATTAGGCGATATAAATAGATTTTGCACTGGAGTGTAACTTGGAAACACAGATTTTACAGTACGTGCTTTTCACGATCCCTGTAATAGAGCTCTGGGTTTCTCTTTTGTCACTGCTTTTGTTACTAATAGTGATCTCAAAAATACTAGCAGAAATAAACACTTTCGGAGGATTGTAAAAAAAGGTTGCGAAGCTTAATCTCCCGCAAGATATTGCTGTCAGGATTGGGCTGTGGTTATGTTGTTCCAGCGCAGGTTCAATTTTCTGTATTCTTCATTCCTTTCTCAGCATATCGCTGGCTGTTGGATGTTAGATATCATTTAACGTTTTTTTTCTGATTTTTAAGACCTGAACGTTGTGCTGCATAAGCACTCACCTCACTGCACACCTTACTGTAAGCGCTCAGTGTAGTACCGTAGAAATCTATCCTCCTTCTTCGAAGTGAACATCTGACCTGACCCATATAAGGGCGAGGTCCAATTCCAAAGTATAGATGCGTGTCTCTTGCAGTTTGGTTTATAGTAAAAAAAAATGGCGCGCTTATTTTCTGTGTCGTATTTAACTTTATCATATTCTGTCGATATTATCAATGCAAAGTTGCCTATGATGCCTTGAATATGTCTTAGCGCATGGATATTGCTGAGGTCAGTGATGGGGGAGAAATAACCGAGTGATTGTAACCTGGCATTGCAATGTTTGTTCTTGCCCCTAAAATATACTTTTTTTTCCAACTGTGAGCAGAAAAGAAATGGGCTGTAATTATTATCGAGATGTGCGCGATTGGTGGTGCTTTCACATGAGCGCTCCTTTGAACACAGAAGACATAGGGTTGAAAGGACTCCGCTTACGTAGTTCTCTTTCGCCCCAAAGAATTTGTGCGCAAAGGAAGCTCAAAAGACGCAGGGTAGTGTTGTCATGAAAAGCGGTTGTTTTGTCACCTATTTGCAAAGGAAGAAGAAACTCAGATCAAGCTCAGCGCTCACATGTGTGCTCCGAGAAAGGACAGTTTGTTGACACCGGTCACACTTATTGTGCTGTTCATGCTCAGTGAATATGACGCTAGAAGTGGTTGTGCCCTACGGCTTTGCTCTTATATGTAAAAAAAAGGGGGGGGGGGTATATTGCAACTACGCATTACAGGCTGAAATTAACTGTGCAGGTCATTGTTTACCATTATACCATCGCAAGATTAGGATTCTTGGACATAAGTGGAGACAACTGGGGTCAGTAATGAAGACTGAAGGGATCTGATTACAACGTGTTTGCCTTATAAAGTTACGTTATTTCGAAGCTGTCACATCACGTTATCAGACACTTTTATATCAGCATTGCATGAGCTTGTATGAGGTGCTGCAGATAATGTGTTCCAGCAGATGTTTCCAAGGTCTTTCTTCTTTGCCTCTGGATGCCGCAGCACATCGTTATCATAAACACTGAGGAAAGAGGCCTGATAAAAACGCGGAGGCATTGAACGCAAAGTGTTGCGGTTCGAATGGTTTCGAATATTAAAACCATAGGCCGTTTTTGTTGTTTCACTCTAAGAATGCTTTGCGACGCTAACTTCTTGAGCTTTCTATATTTGTGCTTTGCCATGGGTACAACGTTTGTTCTCATTGAATAGCATTATAATAACGGAATCATTTATCTGCTTCAAAGAAGGACTGTCGAAGACCAGGGACAATACCCTGCGTTCCTCGCTATTCTTTTTTTTATTGACACTCACCGATGTCTCTGTTGCTCTATTTTGCGCTTGAAACGCAGTGGGGTACATACCTGTGAAGACGGACGTGACGTCTCTGGAGGCCGTGGAGAGCGAGTTCCCGGATGTGCAGGCCGGAGGTCACTTTCAGCCGGAAGAGTGCACTTCGAGACACAGGGTTGCTATACTTGTTCCGTACCGGAATCGTGCTGCACACTTACCTGTGTTCCTCTACAACCTGCACAGACTTCTTTCCCGGCAACAGATCGACTACGGAGTTTTTGTCATCGAACAGGTGCGTTTAGACCTTAAAGTTATGGCTACCGATGGCCTCCATCACGCAGCAGATAAATCATAAGGCGTTAGAGAGTTATAGCTTATCGTTACCGTGTTTACGTTACCTTTTACCGTGTTACCGGACGCCAGACTTTCCGGTTAGCGCTGCGCACGCCAGAAGACGTTTTAGCGTACCGTCTCTTCCTTAACAAGTTACCGCAAGGCTAAAACGAGTGATGATGATGGCAGATGCCTAACGTTTATTGCAAACAAAAATACGGAGCATTGCCAGCATTTCTATGAAGTGAGATGCTACGTGCACTTTACTAATATTTTTCCCTGCATATAAAGGCGCACCGACTACACTTCTGCTAACAGCCGACTCAGCCGCTTTTCAAATGCGCCCGTGAAGCTAAACACATTTGCCTACCCTACGTAGAGCTCGTACGTAGACCTCAGTAAGCTCAGTGTCTACGTAGACCTCAGTATGCTCGCATACGCAGCGCACGTTGTGCTGCGAACGCTGTAAAAAAGCGCAACTACGACACCTGTGTGGATGGATGGATGGATGGATGGATGGATGGACGGACGGACGGACGGACGGACGGACGGACGGACGGACGGACGGACGGAAGGATGGATGGATGGATGGATGGATGGATGGATGGATGGATGGATGGATGGATGGATGGATGGATGGATAAGTGGGTGGGTGGGTGGGTGGGTGGGTGGGTGGGTGGGTGGGTGGGTGGATGGATGGATCGATGGATACGGCTGAACCCTTTAAATCGGGCGTCGGCTCAAGCCACCTAGCCATGACTTATGAAATCTTACTCTTGTCTTGATTTTAGCCACCAATCAGATAATCTTTACTTGGTTACTTCTACCCGCTTAAAATCTACTTTCCCTCCACTGTCCTTAAACTCCAATGCCTTCGATAAATCAGCCCCGCTGCTTTCCACTGTACGGTGAGGCCATTTACAGAAAAGTATCAAGTATTCAGCCGTTTCCTCCTCCTCTCCGCACGCAACGCACAACGTGTCTATCTCGTGGTACCTGACTCTATATGTCTTAGTCCGCAAAACTCTCGTCCTGGCCTCAAACAACAAAGTGCTTCCCCTACAATTATAATAGATATTTTCTTTGGCAATTTCCTGCTTAATTCCTTATATACAGGTATCTAAAAACTTTCGTAGCCCACTGCTTTTCCCCCATTTTTCTCAATCGCTCCTCAAATGCTATCTTACTTCTAGCATCTCTGCTCTCGAACGACGCCCATCCCATATCACCCTGCACCCCCTGATTTGGTGTATTGCCATCTGCTCCCAAAGCTAGCCCCCCTACGCCACGTTGTTTAATTTCGAACCTTGCTTGAACATCTGGTCTCATGCACAGTACCGCATTACCGAAAGTCAGGCTAGGAACCATCACCCCTTTCCAGATCCTTCTTACCACTTCATACCTATTGTAATTCCAAAGTGCCCTATTTTTCATGACAGCTGCATTCCTACTAGCTTTATTCATTACATATTTTTCATGCTCTGTCAGATACTCAGCACGGTTATTTATCCACACCCCAAGATACTTGTACTCATCCACTACTCCTAGCATGAATTCCTGTATTCTATGCTCGCCGCCCTCATCATTCAATATCATGACTGCAGATTTTTACTTACTAAATTTAGAACACAGTACTAAACATAATACTAAACCCAGTGCTCAACCCAGTCCTTACTAAAGTTAAAACACATATGTAAACACAGTGGCGCCATCTAGTGACAGTAAGTCAAAGCGCTCCAACTCCGGGCTGGAGAAACTTTTTAGTTTCTGCAATTACTGATGAATATACTAAGGGAATCACCAGCCTTTTTTCAGGGAAAAAATCATGAAAATATAGCAAAATGTTAAATCGGGCACGAAACTGAACAGCTGCAGTGTAGTCGTTATTTGGCAATGTACACGACATATAGTTAGGCTTAACTACTCAAAAATCGGCAAATTATATCAAAAAGATAGCCTAGTTGTTACTCAAACCTCGCCGTATGAGTGAGAGTCTGCAAATTATAAGCGAATGCCTTCCTTTATTGCGAGAAATGGCGCCGAAGAACGCGGGTATGGTGCTGTATTTGGTCCGAAGCGGCCGTGCAGTGCGCCACAATGTTTGTTTACGAGCGAACGCTAACTCTCTAACGCTAAGAGAGATTCCGTAAAGCGCTAGCGGAGCTGTAATTGGTAGCGCATGCGCAAACGTCGCTAGCCGGCCCGGTAAACGGTACCGTAAACACTGTAACAATATGCTATAATTGAAAAATACTGAAAAAATGTATATAGGTTTGAATGGGTCAGCAAATAGGATAATGGCACATTTTGTTTGGTTTTATAGGATGGACGTCCCAAAGCAGCTCAGTCTATGAGGGGCGCCGTAGTAGAGGGCTCCGAATAATTTCGACCACCTGGGGTTCTTTACGAGCACTAACAATGCACAGTACAAGGACCTTTCACATTTATCCTCCATCGAAGTGCTACCGTAGCGGGCGAGTTCAAACCCACGACTTGCATGCACTGTGTGATGTAAGTGCACGGTATTTAACCACGGGTAATCGAAGTTATACGGAGCCTTCCACTAAGGAGTCACTCAAAGGCTGCATTGCTTTGGAAGCTTCATCCTATAATGTTAAAAGAAACATGCCATAATCCTATTTGTCGACCTATTCAAACCTGTACACATTTTTTAATAGGGATATATATAACTCTCAAAAATAAAAAAATATAACAAAAATTATCCGGAGACGTACATTACGGCGAGCTTCTAAGCATAGAGTGTAACTATGTAACTCAAGAATGCATTAAGATTAAAATACACTTACCCGGCACTTGCTCTCATGGCAGAGGCAAAAGGATCTTGTAGCTTTCGTCAAGAACATTTGCCGTCCGAAGGTTTATTCGGGGTCAGATTATGCTAGAAACGTCGCTTATAATAATCACCATCATGACTACATCCAGTGGACCACAGAGGTCTCTGTCATATCCCTCCTATTAGTCCTATCCTGTGACGCATATCATGCGTTAAACATCGTGTTCCTATGTATCTAGCAATACTTCAATGCTGTATTTTATTTCATAATTCCGCAGCGGTCGTGCATAAAGCTGAGCAAAGCCTGAGCCAAGTTTTTCTTCATTAGTTGTTGTCCAGTATACGGCTGCACAGACCTCAGACAGAGAGAAAACATTATTAAAATCAAATTTTGCCTTCTAGTTTGAACTGTTTGTTTTCAACTCCTTGCGTTGGTGACGTAACTGGCTAACTCTCGCTCCCGTAGCATTCGCAGTTTTTCACCTCTGGAAGAAGTGAAGTTTATCTGGTTGGTGTGGTTGACTGTACGTGAGACAATTAACTCCTCGCAATTTTCAAAGTCACAGTTCGTTTATAGCATGTGGTGCATTCTTCTGTAACGCGAATGGGGCTTCCATTTGGGCCAATCATTCGCGCCTGTCGCGAACCTTTACTCTTCGTTCGTTTCCTGTCAACGATGAAGAACAAATATAACAGAAGTGCTACGCGTGTACGGGACATCGCGTTTCTCTTCCCAGGGTGACAAGCTGGGTTTTAACAGAGCCAAACTTCTGAACGTGGGCTTCGTGGAGTCGACGGCGCTGTACGACTTCCAGTGCTTCGTGTTCCACGACGTTGACCTGGTGCCAGTGGATGATCGCAACGTGTACACGTGTCCAGAGCAGCCACGGCACATGTCCGTCACGAGAAACGACACGTCCATGTAAGCGCATTGAACACCGCGCACTACAAACTGATGTCTTATGCAGCAGCTCTTGTCAAAGCTATAGTTTACCAGACGGGAAGTACAAGTATGAAGAGTTACAAAAATTGTGTTGATACTTGTTCTGTTATATTAAAAATGAATGCATCTGTTCTCTAAAAAGAAAAAAAAAACCTACAACTCTCAGAAGAAATATTCGCTGATTCTCTCATTATAGGAACAGTGGGTGTGGGGACATGGCGTTTTTGTAAAGAGGAAAAAATAGATAACTGCAGTAACAGCCCATATGCGGGCAAATTTAAACTATGTGTTTAAACTATGTGCACAACTGATTCCAGCTAAAATTTTCACACTTTTTAGGCATAAGACACACGCACCACACCAGACGCATACATTCAAATATGATATAGGAATTTTCTTTTAATTTTAACTCGTTCTGGTAGTCTTCACGCAGTCCGTATGCGAATGGAACGCTTTGCAACCATGTATCACTGCGCAGCCAACATTGGAAAAATTTATTGCGCGCGCTGAAAAGGCAGTTCTTTCATATAGGCATTGCTGACCTTGCTTTCTCATGTATATTTGTTTTGCTACTCTACGTTACCCAGTCGAGCATTTCGCCTTGAGCCTGGGAGGATGACAGTGCGCATGCGCGAAACCAGAGAGGAGCAGAACATGCGCGGCGGCGCATGACGTCAGAGACAGGCGCCATTTCGTTTTCTTAAAAACATTTTTTTTTGCTTACGGCATGGTTCGGGTGTCTACCGAGATATGTGAGCCAGGCGAGACGTGTAATTTCCTGTCCTTAAAATAATAATAATATTCATTGGTTTTTGGGGAAAGGAAATGGCACAGTATCTGTCTCATATCGTTGGACACCTGAACCGCGCCGTAAGGGAAGAGATAAAGGAGGGAGTGAAAGAAGAAACGAAGAGAGAGGTGCCGCAGTGGAGGGCTCCGGAATAATTTCGACCACCTGGGGATCTTTAACGTGCACTGACATCGCACAGCACACGGGCGCCTCAGCCTTTTGCCTCCATAAAAACGCAGCCGCCGCGGTCGGGTTCGAATCCGGGTACTGCGGATCAGTAGCCGAGCGCCCTAACCACTGTGCCACCGCGGCGTGTCCTTTCCTTAAAACTAATTTCAATTTCATTTTCCTTCCCTGACGGCCGCTGTTCGGGTGTCGGTCTCCACGGCAGGCGTCGCATGGATCACACCCACCGTTCCGCTGAACGCATCGAAGTGAACCGGCGTTTTATAATAATAATTGGTTTTTGGTGGAAAGGAAATGGCGCAGTATGTCTCATATATCGTTGGACACCTGAACCGCGCCGTAAGGGAAGGGATAAAGGAGGGAGTGAAAGAAGAGAGGAACAAATAGGTCCGTAGTGGAGGGCTCCGGAATAATTTCGACCACCTGGGGATCTTTAACGTGCACTGACATCGCACAGCACACGGGCGCCTTAGCGTTTTTCCTCCATAAAAACGCGGTCGCCGCGGTCGGGTTCGAACCCGGGAACTCCGGATCAGTAGTCGAGCGCCCTAACCACTGAGCCACCGCGGCGGGGAGGCGTTTTATGAAAATTTGGTTTTGGGAGGAAGGAAATAGAGCAGTATCTGTCTCACATATCGGCGGACACCTGAACCGCGCCGTAAGGGAAGGGATAAAGAAGGGATTGAAAGAAAAGTAAAAAAAGAAGTGCCGTAGTGGAGGGCTCCGGAATAACTTTGACCACCTGAGGATCTATAACGTGCACTGATATCGCACAGCACACGGGTGCCTTAGTGTTTCGCCTCCACCGAAACACAGCCGCCGCGGTTGGGTTCGAACCCAGGAACACCGTATCCTGGACAGGAAGGATCAACCTTGTGTATCTGAGAGAAAGCAACCAGTCTAAATACTGTCTAGGCAGCGTTGAGACAACTGCTTGTTACTTTACCGATCATCGGGCACTGTTTAGCTATGTGAAAAGAACTGAATAAAAAACAAATACTTCTTCAAATACTTCACCGAATACTTCTTCAGTGCTTAACATTGTAGTCGCAACAACAACACTCGTGAGAGGGGGGGACTAAAGCTCTCGCTACGCATATCCTGGCATAGCCGAGTTAAACCACTGACAATTTTTCTGTTATTGACTTCATTTTTCAATCCATTCTTTTAATGACCCCTTCAGGATTGGCTGTCTTCCAAATAAATAAATAAATAAATAAAACATCACAGTCCTCACCACCATGAGTGCAGTAACGTGGTTCCTCGTTTCTGTTTTGGCGATGGTGTGATAAAACGGTAGGCTGGCGTGAATAGAAAGGCGGTACGTTATTAGAAATTTATGGAAGACCCTATGCAGCGTTGCAAGGCATTTCGACCTACGGAACATCAATAGGAGCAGTGGCGTTTTTTTCGTATTCAGGGCGGTTCACATGCAAGCGAATTGGCGAACAGAGCGAACAGCGGCGCGGCGCTGCGAAGCGGTTCGCGAGCTTTCGTTTAACATGCATCGCTGCGAAGCGGTTCGCGAGCTTTCGTTTAACATGCATCGCCGCTCCGCGTTTCCCACCGCTGAGAAAACCAATGTTGCTGGCAAAAGATATGCGCCTTCAACCGGTTTTGGAGGCCTGCAAACCCAATAAAAGCGTGCTATATAGGCATTATTTTGTCATTTCTTGTCACAGTTTATTTAAATCAATATAATTATTGTGTATTAAGCATTAAACAGCACTTTATACAATTTCTTTCCTAAACGAAAGTTCGTACGTGCGGCGTACAAGCTCGCGTGGCAACGCCGGGCCGTCGTTGGTTGAGATGCGGTGCTGCCGCGTCGCCGCCATGAAAATTTCCAACTTGCCCGAACCTCGCCGCTCCAGCCGCTGGGGCTTCATCCGCCGCTTGAGAGAGGGTGTATGCGCCGCGGCGGCGGAGTTCGCGAGCGGTTCGCTTGCATCCATATGGGTGGCAGAAATCGAGCACATTCCCCCCCACGCAGCCACAAGAAGTGAAACAGGCTTCACAAGTCGAGGAGATAACGGTGTTTTTCAACAGGATTAAGGTTATCTCGTGCATAACGCAAAGGCAGCGGCGTCTCGATGCCTCGCCGAACGTATTGGCTCAATAGCATTCAAGGTTTAAACAATTGGCATAAATTCAAACGACCAAAATTTGGGGGCCTTCTGGCTAACAAAATGCAATTTTTGAATAACAACTCTTACTCCTCTTTTACAGTGGTTTCAAAACGAACTGGCACTGATCTTTCCAATATGTGATGCACTCTTTGTCTAAACAAAAACTGGACATATCGCAATGAAGTTCCTCCCGTCACGCTGCTGGAATATAACCAAATGCGTCCACCCGCACGTATCAGCCGCACCATAGGCGACTTGTCCAATGCTTCACCGCACAGATTCTCATATCCAATCTTCGCTACGGCACTGTATATTTCGCCTGTTTCAAGGCTGGAGACGCCGATGTTGCTGGACACAGTAGCTTAGCTCTTTTTTGAGGTTCTGTTCACTCGTGTATGCTTTTGACGCGGTGTAGTTTATTGTAGATAATTCGCAGAGAGATGCAATGACACTGCTTTTCAAAGACCGGAGTTAGCCTTTATATATTACAACGTTCGATAAATTTTAAGCTTGCATGTCTCACACGCTGTAAGAAATGTATTTAGCTCACCTGTACCCGTCAGCAATGATGTTAGTTTGGCGTTAGAATTTCTCTCTGGCCCGTAGCTTCAGGATCTGCAGGGCACACATAGCGTGCTAGAAGTTGCCACTTGTGGTGAAGCTACTAATGCGGGTCGATGCATCGTGCATGCCATTTAACCACACCAAACAGTTTCCATGTGAGACGCGCCATGCTTGCTTCGGAATTGCCCTACCGTACGGTTTTAGATAAGAGGAGCTCAGAAAAAGAAGTGAATCTCTGCACTGTCGCAGGGTCTTCTACCCGCTCTTCTTCGGTGGAGTCAGTGCCGTGAGTAAGGAGCACATGCTTCGCGTCAATGGCTACTCCAATGCCTACTGGGGATGGGGAGCGGAAGACGATGACTTTGCTTACAGGTGAGGTGGCCTTTTAATAAAGCAGACCGTTGACTAATGGTCGAAGAGCGGCGCTTTTGCATCCGCTCGTTAACGTTTGTCAGAATTTTTTACTTTTCCTAGACTATGTTATCTTTTGCAATCTGCAGGCTCAACAAAGCTCGCTTGAAGATCCAGAGGCGTACTGGTGATATTGCCCGATATTTTGCCCTTGGACATGCCAAGAGCAAGCCGAGTGAAAAACGGTGAGTTTTTGCATAGAGATGAGATCATTTGATATCTCAAGAGTGGAGTCTCCTTGCTCGCCCAATTTCTCTTCGTGTGTTACTGTTGGAAACTCATAAGTATGCTATGAGCCTGTCCTATACTTGCAAGAAAGGCGTAAGAAAGGACCATCTGACCTTGACGCAAGAGCGCTACTCATGTTATTTATAGAAATAATGCCCTGGGTAATAGCAACGGGACAACGAGATATATTACCGCTAATGCTATAGCAGCTAACGCTTAGCGTAAATAAAACATTTTGAACAGATTGTGCGCACGCTGAGAAGAAAAATAATAAAAAAAGAATTCTAGTGTGCTAGACGTTTTGAACCGCCAACCGTTGAAAGAGAAAATCGCCGGTTATAAACGGTTGAATGCGCGGACGAAACGGGAAAAAAAACTTGACGGAAAGGAACGGGCTGTCTGAGGTCCTCTTTGCGTATCACTGTGTAGACACGGGCACTGTTCTTTCTTTCTCGATGACATAACGGTTGACCTACCCTTAAAGGGACACTGAGGAGAACGCTATCAAATTTTTTTTTTGTTAGCAATATCTGATAGTTCGGCATTTGATGGCTTTGTTGACGCTTGTCCGGGAGCGAAAGATGGATTTATTTCAAAGAAATTTGGATTCGAAGTTGAAAAAGTTTTTACCACCGCTCCGATTCAAACTCGAGAATTCTTATGACGACACAGAACGGAGTGACGTGAAACGTGACGTAAACGGAGACTCCGTGATTTCTGGCGGCTAGCGGTGCGGTCTAGCAGCTGCCGAAATGAAAGCTACCGCCGCCGCACGTAGAAGACATCTATCGGGGGTCGCTACCATCGCTCTGTTTACGTTTGCACCGGCGTCTTGCCAGCGTTGCGATGGATCCCGTTCCCGAACCCGACGACGTAGTTCTCGCAAAAACTCTGGCCTGCATTTCAGCTACCTCAGCCCCACAGAGCGTGCAATGCTTTTGAGGGAGCACGGTTAGGTTAGGCGCCCCTTCCTAAGAGAGCAGCCGTTGCAAACTAAATATCATAACCCCAGTGCGCGGAGTCGAGATGGGCCAGGACAAGGTCGGCGCCTTGCGCCCATCGGAGGCTGACCGGGGCTTTGGGGCCAACGGATTGTGATTCCTTGAACGGCGCGGTTGCACGGCGCAGCAGGTGGCGTCGAGGTCTCCCACGGTTGCAAGGACCAAGTTATTTATTTTTTTGCCACAAAAAACAAGTGGGTGCTCAAGGGCGGTCGCGTTTAAAGTCGGCGGCTTGAAACTAAAGCCGGCGCACGACACTTCAACGGCTTCCGCTAGATCCAAGGGGTCCACTGGATCTGGCTCTCTCGCCCACTTGCATGTACTTTACGATATGTACTGTGAATCTATTAAATTAGCCGAGCTCGAAAGGAACAGCTCCGCCCAACTGCCGCAGCTATTGAATACAACGCGCACCTCACCGCGGAGCCGAATCAGTCTGGCCGTGCCGGCGGCGGCTGGCGCACTCGGCGCGAAATAGAGACATGCTCCAAGTCTCCCCGCCAGTGCGGTCAGAGTGCGCCGAAGCCGCCGAACGCGTCGGCGGTCAAGCGCAGTTGGAGTATAGAGGGTATCGCTTTGACCAACGTGACTTCGCCGTGCAGCGAGCGCGCGCGCCTTGCCGCAGCATAAACGCGCCTTAACAGAACCTGCGCTTAACCGCTTAACCAACGTATTCGGCGGCGGCATCCATGGGAGCCACTGAAGTCCCCCGCCCACTCACTGAATAAAAGGAAAGAAGTCCTGTGCCGAGGTTCGGAGTCGAACCAGGGCCTTCGGCGTTTGAGGCGGAGATGCTACCACTCCGTCACGACTGCTCAAGTTACAGCCGGCAATAAAGGCGCATCTAGTGAATGCACTCTTCTGATGCAGAAATCTCCGCGCTTTCGCTAGGTATATCCTGGCCTAACAGAGCTAGGCCATCAGCAATTATTCTGAACTGCCTTGTACCTTGTCTCCCGTCCCTAATAAACGATTTCCGTTAAGTAGTTTAAAGTTGACTGGCAAAGCCGGGAATGTTTCGCCGGGCTAGCGTGCGAATACAGAAGTGCTGCCTTGTACGATCGCCGACCATCGTGCCATCATAGCTTTTCATCGACCGTGGCGATCATCTGACAAGCCATAACAGGCTACTTCAAAGGTTAACTAGCACTTGAAGCGGCACTTGGAGTTCCTCTGCTGTTCGGCGCTTGTAAATCGAAGCGCGTCAAAAACAAAACCACGGGGCACGCAAAGCTCATAGACTAGAAGCGCCATAACAAATCGAAACTCTCCTGGCCGCCTGTGGCGCCGCCAATCATCGGTTTTCTTTGCTTCCAACATTCAGGTTGTCTTTTACCTGCCTTCCTTGTGTGATAAAAGTGCACTATTGGTTTTAAAACAAAACTTCCTTCAATATTGATCTGCGCCACCTACCTTTGTCAGCGTCAGAGATTCGCGAAACCAAGTAGGATGCAAAATTCCTCCAAGGTGGCGTCTCTTGTCCTATGGCGTCACCACGCTTGTACTTGCCAGATTGGCCTGTGGCTGCGATACCTGTATTTTGGTTCTTGCTATTTTCTACCTTACAAGAGCTTTGTTTTCAGTAAGAGCGGCGTTTTTGTGATCAGGAGCTGGTATTCTATCGATACAAGCCAACTTCAATTTCTCCTCAGTGTCCGTTTATGAATACAATGATATTGCATTGAAAATCTCTCCCGCGCTAGTACTACTTTTCTGTCGTCTAGGTTCTGCCTACATGCCCTTATATGCGGAATTGGTCATTCTTGCGAAGAGTCCTCATACCAATCCTGGTACAGTGGTGCAGCGGTTAAGCGATGCGTCTCTGCCCCGGCAGGTGGCTGTTTCAAACACAGCCACCGGTGGGGCTTGCGAGACCCAGTTTTTTCTTCCTGAGCAGCTTCTCGTGACCAAAAATCAAGTGCCACCTTCCACGGTGGGGAGTTTGGTGACGATGGGAAGGCAGGTTTCCGCCTGCCACAGTAGGCAGGTTGTGATGACGTCACAAGGTCACGTGACCTATGAGGCAGGTGGGCCATCTGCTTATTCACTTAGAACGACGGCGAAGACGACGCCGGATTTTCTGCAGAACAGGAGCCTTAGAGCTGTGGAGTTAAAGCCGTGAGTCCAGCATGCGCTATAAAATGTACACTACATTTTAGGTTTTTGCTGAATACTTTGCAACCCAAACAACACTAAAAGGCCTTTGAAAGAGAGGAGTGTCGAAATGGAAACAGAAACTGACTTGCAGACGCGCGCTAAAACACAAAGGCACATAGACACACACGCACACACACACACACACACACACACGCACAGGCAGGCAGACAGACAGATGGACGGACGGACGGATGGACGGACGGACGGACAGACAGACAGACAGACAGACGGACGGACGGACGGACGGACGGACGGACAGACAGACAGACAGACAGACAGACAGATGGACGGACGGACGGACGGGCGGGCGGGCGGACAGACAGACAGACAGACGGGCGGACGGACGGACGGACGGACGGACGGACGGACGGACAGACAGACAGAGACAGAGACGGACAGACAGACAGACAGACAGACGGACGGACGGACGGAAGGACGGACTGACAGACAGACAGACAGACAGACAGACAGATGGACGGACGGACGGACGGGCGGACGGGCGGACAGACAGACAGACAGGCACAGACAGACAGACAGACAGACAGACAGACAGACAGACAGACAGACAGACAGACAGACAGACAGACAGACAGACAGACAGACAGACAGACAGACAGACAGACAGACAGACAGACAGGCGGACGGACGGACGGAACGACGGACGGACGGACAGACAGACAGACAGAGACGGGACAGACAGACAGGCAGACAGATGGACGGACGGACGGGACGGACAGACAGACAGACAGACAGACGGACGGACGGACGGACGGACGGACTGGCAGACAGACAGACAGACGGACGGACGGACAGAGACAGAGACATGGACAGACAGACAGACAGACAGACAGACAGACAGACAGACAGACAGACAGACAGACAGACAGACAGACAGACAGACAGACAGACAGACAGACAGGCATCAGGCGGCAGGCAGGCAGGCAGGTCATAAAACACAACACAGCACAACAAAACAAACATAAAGAGCACACACAACATAAAACACACACACAAGCGAGCGCTCGCGCGGGGTTCTACTGAACAACGAACAGCAGCAAAATTGCGACATAATTTCTAGAATGTGCGCAGAACGGACCTGCGCGCTTCACAGCTCCAATTATCTCTCCCAGCCTTGATGAAGTGCAAAAACTCCTAACTTAAATGAATACTTTTTGGATTGCAACGAAACAGACCATAATGCTAGAGGCCGTCTCTATACAGGTGCTATTGTGGCCGATTTAACTTGGCTTTACCTATTGGGCCGCGCATGTACAGTCTTTGAGAAAAACATCCAACCCAAGGGGCTTGCTTCCAAGCCGTGTAGTGGGGCTGTTAAGCATAGTTGACAGTCCTGAGCATGGTCGGGTAGAGGACTTAAGTGCCTCCCGCCTTCGTGAGATTAGGATTCCTGAGTATGCAAGAGGGGCCGCACGCAGGGCTTAGAAGCAGACTCCTTGGGCTGTGTACTTTTCACAGACTGTACATACTCATATGTACATTAGCCCATTTGCAATCGCACGTGTATGGATGGTTCATCTCTGATATGTCTTGCTCCTTTTTAGGATGCAGCTCCTCAACAGGTGGTCTGCCCGAGCCAAGAAGGACGGCCTCAACAGCTTGAAATACAGGCGCTTGGATCTCGTGTTCAGGAAGCTGTACACTTGGATATTGGTGGACTTGACTGAACAAAAGTGATGTTCGTGTAGTGCGTGCGTGCCAACCCGGACACAGTGTTGTAATTTTTTACTCAAGCACAAAGACATGGGCGCGATGATGTGGATATCGTCAAGAACTGTCAGCACGTAAGATCCCGAGAGCGTTAGCAGTGTAAGATCGGAGCAGGTCTGGCTTTATGGTCAGCATGCAATCTGCCTCAAAGAGGAGTGGCGTTGAATGCGGATGTGCCTTCTTCCAGTGCTCCTAGGATACGTTACGGCCAACCCAAACGCGGTGAGCATTAAACGCCAACATTCATGTGTTTATCGTTTGCTTCGAAACTTAAGCTTAGCTTCCATAACATTTGAGCTTGTCGAAAGGATGACTTTGAATACTCTGCGAAAGAAAATCGCGAAGTGGTAGAAACTGTAAATAATGGTGATGGTGTGGCTAAGTAGATTGAAACTAGCAGTTTTCACTGCGGGCTCGCAGAAACTGCCATTACACCTCGCTGTCGGTGCAACGTTCAAATGCCGGTGCAGATGAGCTGAACAGCGGAAGTTGTGAGCAGTTGGCTATTGATAGGAGATCGTGCTTGTAGAGTAGAAGCAAGCGAACTATGCGAAGCCTTAAGAAAGGGGGCTGCTATGGTCTTCACAGGAAGTGTTTTGAACGTCACATTAGGGTACATTTTTCTCTTATTTATTTAAATGTCTCGCTCTTGACTAGAGAGCATGTGATTCTGTTGAAGTCGGTAATATGCCGTCGGTGTGTGAACCTGAGAAAAATAATCAGGCTAAGGTAATTAAAAGCTTAAGTGAATAAGTTATTATTTTGTGTCATTCTTGCCATTGCTCTACTATTTTGCACCTTCGCTATGCTTCGAAGTATTTTCGTCACTTATGAGCTAAATAAAAGCCCAACTTGTGGCGTTTTTTTCTCTCACAAAGTAGGACAGCCGGAAAAACCGGACTTACCATGGACCGCAGCGATACTCTGAAGTTTCGCTTCTGATGAAGGATCGCTTACAGCAGTGTTGAACTTGACGCTGGTTAGAGCGTACGAGCTTTGAGTCGAACTCTTCACTTGGAAGTGAAACACGAACCATCTTTCCAGGCTGACTGTTTGAAACTGGGTTTGCCCCCGAAAGGGCGCAGCGGAGTTTGCGGAGCCTCCTCCAAGCACACACCCCTGAAGAAGCCACGACGTTGTGGGTGAGGGCAAGGTGCGGAAAAAGAAAGGCAAAGGAAGAACGTTCTGCGAAAGGCCACGGATGTTAGCAAGCAACAATATATGACGTGCAAAAAATGCGGGGCATAATTTATTCACAACCGAGGTCATGAAAGAAGGCAACTTTAGCGTCGTGAATTCATAGCAGAAGAATGGGCGCATATGTTTGCAGGGACAGAAAAGACGTGTGCATGAAGAGAACACGCTCTTTTATAACAAAAAAGTCACAATCTTAAAAATCTTTATTGCGTTTGCATTAGGACCCCATGTTGGAAAAATGAGTCCGTCCCACTGTCCTTTCCTCGTATGAAGACTTGGCTGGCAGGTGGGAAACGGGGAGAGGAAAATCCCTCTTTCCCCTTGCGGAGAGTGGGCGGAGTGGAAAAGTGGGAGAGGAAAGATGGAGAGCAGGTGGCAGGCAATGGGTGGCGGTTGGGGGACGCCGGTGTCACAAATTTATTGGCGAACTGGATTATGCCAACCGCTCGGACGGACCGAAGCCGTCAGCGGCAACAGCTGCTCCGTCCGGAGGTAGCACTAATCCTAGCATACTCTGCCGCATCCATTGCATTCATCGTCTATAAGTGGCAAGGCGTTGCCGTTAGAAGCCCCAATTCGAGAAAAAACTGTGCGGCATTCCCTCAAGCCTCCAAGAGCCGCCTGACACCTGTAACGGTTAGCGATGGGCAAAATGGAGAGAGGGAAATTCTCATCTTCACTTGTAGTGAAGAGGAGGGAGAGGACAGAAGATGGCTGACACTTGAAAAGCCCAGAAGGTGTCTTCCGGACGGAAGAGGTTCTGACGCGGGCGGAAGAATGGGCAACCTGAGGGTGGTTGCCACGGGATTAACCCGGCGGGTGGCTACCGTGGAAGGTGAAGAGTGAGGAGGAAAGTAAGCTGCGGAGAGGAGTGGCGCGAGCGCGCCGTGGGCCGTTATTCTATTTAAGTGATTGCGAGCGAGCCTCCTTAATAAGGTTTAACGGCGCTGTGCGGTGCTTGATAGCGGGTCACATGGAAGCGGGACCTTCAACGATTAGCGTGCGCAAACCGTAGTAGACGTGCGGCGAGCGGAACAGCAACGCCTTTGGAGAGTGCGCCAGTGACATAAGGGACTTCTCGAGGAGAAAAGTCCAAGCATGCAAGTGTAAAGAAGTAGAAAGAAGACCAAGTGTGCAATGAGGTGGCAGACAATCTCGCCCATAAACTTCTGTCAAGGAATCTATCAAAAAAAGTACCTCAAGATGGGAAAAGTCTCTACAGGAAAACGGTGCTTGATCATTTCAGTGCCCCGTGGAGTGCGCCCCACAAGCCATGCGTGACCAAGGGACTGAGAAGATCCCATGGGACCCTACTACATCGCATTCGCACGGCCTCTGCTCGAATTCCTGCCTGTACGCATAAGACGGGCATAGCATCGTCTCCGTTGTGTTCTTTATGTGGTGTGTGCGGGGATATCGAACATTTTATTATGTACTGCCCAGAGTACAACCCGGAAAGGTATGTGATGTTGGCTTCCTTCAAGAGGACAGGAACCATTCACAGTACAGATCAAGACATTGTCTACCAGAGTGGAAACCAGACATGCAGAAGGGAGGCTGCACGCCTTATTTTAACCTTTCTGCATTGCACTGATCTTGTTTCTCAATGGTGACAGCAGGAACGGACTATGACCTACTGTGATTGAACGTATGCGTAGATGGAGTCTTCTGGAGTGGACTACGTTATACTGTGAGTAAATGTGTGTATGGATTATGGCACTACAATGGGCTATGTTCTGCTGTGACTGAATATGTGGATAGATGGTGACTTCTGGAGTGGACTGTGATGTGGACTGTGTGGAGTTTTTGTGTACATAGATGGTGACTGCGGGAGAGGAATGTGTGCTATTATAAGAGACTGTGTGCATAGCGGGGTAGATGCGACAGGTTCTAGGACATTATAGACATAAAAGGGACTCTACGGTGAAACAATTGCCAGCAGAATAAGCAAGACTAATCCCACCTGCAGCCTTCAACACTTCAAATCAACCAAGCGTGCAATAAAGGTGTATGTAAAGCTATGCGTGTGTGTGTCGTGTAGTGCAAAGGAGAATGTAATTGTAATGCTATGCATTTCGGTTGTATTGGCCCACTGATGACCCCCCCCCCCCTTTTTTCTGATCATTTTTATTTCTCTTCGGACAGAAGTTCGTAGGGGATGCAAGGGCCGGTCTCTGCAAGTTGTACCATTTCCAATATACGACTAGTTGATTTATTTGTAATGTGCAACAACTAAGCAATGCCATGATATTGGCGTTAAGAATGCAACTACTTTATAAAAGCTCGGAACGTATAAAAAGTTGTTGCTGAGGTTCACACCGCTGCTTTCAAGTAAAACATTGCTTCTCTCAGAACACCTGGCGCTGATTGAGAACTTTTTAATACTGGGAACATATATCTACTGATGCGCTTAAGCTGCCAGCACTAATTTTTCACCAAGCCTACTCAGCATTCTGAATCAACTAACGTGAACGCGACGGGAAGGTTTCTGGCACAATATGTATAGCACTAAAGCCCAAGCCTCAGTGAGAGCCCCGTCATTCTCTACAAATGAAACACATCAGTCCTCCTAATGTAAGCGGATAAACTGCGCAGGCATTCACTTTTTTCTCTAATGGAAACTTCTCCTGTATTCTGAGCTCACTTAGGTTGCAATATGCTTTCTAGTAGGATACCTGCCGATAAAGATGAATGTCCTTTCGCTGAAAAAAATGCACAAGGATTTTCCCAGTGTAAGGAACGGCGGTCGCTACCGTCCAAAAGAGTGCACCTCCAGAAATCGGGTTGCTATCATTGCACCGTATCGAGATCACGCAGATAATTTCTAAGTGTTCATCGACAACATGCACCGATTTCTGTCGATGCAGCAGATCGACTATAGTATTTTCATTGCCGAGCAGGTAAGTTGCCTTTCTTGCTCATACTTTAGGATTTCACCTAAGCAAAGAGGAGCTTCAGCTTTTTAATTCGGCCCATCCTAATAACACCTTACGTACTGCTTCTATTAGAGCGTATTTGGTGCGAAAAAGTTGCCCGGAAATAAAAAGTCACAGTTTTTGCTTGACCCGCAGAACTGGTTGAACCTTAAGAAATTAGGAGAATACAGATGAAGTTTCTGTTCGGACAAATAAAAAGGTGGCCTCAAAACTTAATGCGCCCGCCCACACCACTTGAAAAGTCTCGAAAAAAAATAGAAGACAAAGATTTATTTCCCGATGAGCTTCGCACTTAGGCGCTATATAAAGATAGAAGTGTCAAATCCTTACTTCAGCATCATGACGCTTGCGGGCACAGTGAAAGTCTAGTTAGTCGCTTGACGGGGGCAGCGCAATCGGTATATGGCAATGTAAGGAGGCGAACCTTAGTGCTTGGATGTTTAATAATGCAAAAAGCAAGCAAAGCCAGCAAGCCGTTTGCAAAGGTTTGAAAAATAACAGATCTAATATGTACAAGAGCACTTACCATACCATACTTTTGAGTACATAGTTTCATTCGTTTTCTAAAATCGAGAACATATATACATGATTCGCAAGTTCAAACTAAAAACGAGAGCTTCAAAAATAAATGTTCAGAAAGTAAGAAGGAAAAAAAACATATGGAATAACATATTGATCTCTAAGAAATTGATACCACGGTGGCATAGATGCTTGAGCATCCACCTTGCATGCGGAGGGTGCAGTGTTCGATCCCCAGTGCAGCCGGTTTCTAATCGATGATACAATGGGTACAAGCTTTCGCTCGGGCTGGCGCTCAGCTTATCAGGGATGAAATGCTTCAAAAATGGGTCTTTAATACCACCTTGTGACAACGTACATACCTTGGGCCATGGCTATCTTCGGCCAATGATGACCTTGCACCATAAAAATTAATTTTCGTCTGTAAGAGATGATTTGCCGTGTGAGGTGAGCGTGATGAACTGGTAATATTCCGGTTCATCATGTGACGATTTTGATACCGAAGCACCAGTTTGCCGTAATCAGTGAGAGTACGGGGCACGCACCATAATTATTTCGTACCAACTGTGCAACAATTAATTTTTAAGGTCAATTCAGTCAGTACATGATACCGCATGATACATTAAGATACCGACGCAATAATATTTCATGTTATGATTTCCATGGTGGCTGTATTTGGAGTGCGCAGAAGATATGTCCGGAGTGAGTGTTAACAAGTAGTTCAGTAATAACACGAACCGCTTATTTTGTAATTCTTGCAATTTATCATGGCTTGTGAATGTGATGGTAACCCATACTAGGCGACAGCAAACAATGTGAGAAACGAATCGCCAGTTATAAATTATCTGTTTAATAGGAACGGGCACCAAAGAGTGAAATTTTGACAGCATTCCAATGGAGCTTGAAGGTAAACTGCAGAGATTATTGGCACAAAAATCTCAAGGCGTATTTTCTCGTATTATGACTCCAAGGCTTTAATACTGGCGGAATTATTTCTACTTTTTGCTGTAAACTGAACTGACTAAGCATTTTTTTTTCTTTATTTTTAGTAGCAAAGCTATACTGCGCACAATTATCCCTTCCAGATCCTCATTTGATATAGCGTTGATTGCGAAGCAAATCTTGTACAGAAAATAGGCTGCTATCATCCGCATAAATTAAAAATGTAGAACTGTGGCTAGTTCGTACTGTCGACGGAGCTCGTTGCGTTTATTGGTGGTCGGGCATCCCGTGAGGGGGGCCGCACCATTGGGCAATCTTGACTCCTTCCCTGTCCTGGCCAGGCCGGCCAGCAATGGAGTCGAGACATTCGAAGGATCAGAGCGAAAAATTCGCTGTCCCCATTCCCATCCCCATTCCCATCCCAATTCCCATAGCCCTATTTACCCATCCTCTCCGCTACGTCCAAAGGGAGATCAGGGGAGTCTCCCCGGGCCCACTCCCCCGGCTGTGGGTCGTAATGCAGCTCGCCCCCCCCCCCCCCCTCATTTTTTCCATTTTTCCATCCTGCGGGCGGTAAAATTACCATTGCCTTCGGGCCTTTTCATTTATTTTCAAATTGAATTAAGCCTGTTATACGTAAGTGGTGCAGGCAGGGGCCAATTATTTTTTAATCTTTTAGGTTGCCCCAACCTGATATTTTTCATTTGTGTATTTAGTGGCACTTTGTTTTTCATTCTTTTTACAGACCCACAATAATTTTTGTCATTTGTGTATAGGTTAAACGAATGCTGGCCTTAGATGCTCCCCTCAGGAACACCAGAAAATATTAGGGATATATCTAACAAATAATCATTAACAACCTCATTTTGCCATCGATGTTCTGATTAATGCTTCAGAATTGCAATAAAATTATTCTGAAATCATATTTATGAAGTTTCTGCAGTAAATGTTTATAATGAATCTCATCGAAATTTTTTCAAATTTCGGTTTCGTAAAGATGCTTCTGTTGACATACCTTTCAGAAAACCAAACTTAGAGTATACTATTCTGTAAACTGAATAACAAAACTACTCACGCCTTAGTTTTTAAGTTTTCAAAACACCGACTGCCTAAATATGATTGGCTTCGTTGTAGAAAGCATAAATTACGTGCGTACTCAGATATCCTACGCCATTACTCGTCGTTCTGGTGGACGGCGTATAAGCCAACCACAGCGAAATTATGGAGCAACAGTGCGTTTACTAAGAACGCAGGGTGCTAAATGGCAGCGGAAACACGAAGTAGGAGGCATGCATTCCGGCCGTGGGGTTGGCCAGGCACCACAACTTTTGAAGCGAAAAGCTTCACTACACTAGTCAACACTGCGCTTCGCGCGAGCCGGCGTATGTCGGAGCGCGAGTGACGTCACGCACGGCGCAGGTGGCCGCCGCCGACTCCGTCGCCTGACCTTTCGCCGCTGCCGCGCGTGACGTCACGCATGGCGCAGGTGGCCACTGCCGCGCGCTATGCGTCATCTTTCTCTCTCTCTCGCTCCCTAGTCACTACTGCGCATGCGCCACTAGTAGCACCGAGCCACAGGTGTTCCGCCGTTGCGTAGCGCCGCGCCTTTCCTCAAAATCCAAATTTCATTTTAATAATAATAATTGGTTTTGGGGGGAAAGGAAATGGCGCAGTATCTGTCTCATATATCGTTGGACACCTGAACAGCGCCGTAAGGGAAAGGTAAAGGAGGGAGTGAAAGAAGAAAGGAAGAGAGAGGTGCCGTAGTGGAGGGCTCCGGAATAATTTCGACCACCTGGGGATCTTTAACGTGCACTGACATCGCACAGCACACGGGCGCCTTAGCGTTTTTCCTCCATAAAAACGCAGCCGCCGCGGTGGGGTTCGAACCCGGGAACTCCGGATCAGTAGTCGAGCGCCCTAACCACTGAGCCATCCGCGGCGGGGCCCAAATTTCATTTTCAGCGGGTTCGAACCCGACCGCGGCGGCTGCGTTTTTATGGAGGAAAAACGTTAAGGCGCCCGTGTGCTGTGCGATGTCAGTGCACGTTAAAGATCCCCAGGTGGTCGAAATTATTCCGGAGCCCTCCACTACGGCACACCTCTCTTCCTTTCTTCTTTCACTCCCACCTTTACCCTTCCCTTACGGCGCGGTTCAGGTGTCCAACGATATATGAGACAGATACTGCGCCATTTCCTTTCCCTCCAAAACCAATTATTATTCTCTCTTTCCTCTTTCCCTCCCTCCTTTATCCCTTCCTTTACGGCGCGGTTCGGGATTCCACCGAAATATGTGAGACGGTTACTGTGCCATTTCCTTTCCTCAAAAACCGCAAAGACCGTTCATTTTTTACGAAAGGAAAGGCGCACAACCAGCCCCATGGGTCCGTGGAGACCTATATCTCGATTTCGCTTTGTATATCCTGGATTAGCTGGGCTAATAAAAACAAGTACCATTTTTTGAAGCTTGCTAATGGGCTTCTATATTGTCATTAAATATAATGGTGATAGGAGCACAGTCATTCATTCCTTAAAAGTAGCCGCCGCGGTGGCTGAGTGGTTATGGCGCTCGGCTGCTGGCCCGAAAGACGCGGGTTCGATCCCGGCCGCGGCGGTCGAATTTCGATGGAGGCGAAATTCTAGAGGCCCGTGTACTGTGCGATGTCAGTGCCCGTTAAAGAACACCAGGTAGTCGAAATTCCCGGAGCCCTTCACTACGGCGTCCCCCATAGTCTGAGTCGCTTTGGGACGTTAAACCACCATAAACCAACCATTCATTCCTCAATAGAAAAAAAAAAGGTTTTAGTTTCGCTTTCTCCGCAAGATTAGTCCGAAACAAACCTAAAAGCCTTTAAGATGTAATATTTAAAATAGAATATAAATTGTGCGAATACAGTACTTCAGAAAGAGACGTAACCGTAGAACATTATCGAGTGAAGTTCATAACGTTTAAAAAAGTATATAGTGAATGAAGACTAATTTAGAAACTATCTTTAGGCACTGGGAAGGTGTGGTGGTCATATATGAAAGAGGGACTATTAAGTAGAACAAATCATCTGTGGTGTAATATTTGAAAATGGAACACGGCGTTATTGAAGCGCGGCCGCCTCAAATTTGTTTCTTGGTTTAATCGGCTTGAAGGTAGGAAGACGAAACCTTTTGAGCGGAAAATAGCCTTGGCTAACAACTGGCTTCTTGCTTTATATATATATATATATATATATATATATATATATATATATATATATATATATATATATATATATATATATATATATATATATATAAACTACCATTAGTGTAGTACTAGGAAACCGTACTTCTGAATGAACTTTTCTCTTGGCAGCATTTATTTCCCCGGGATATTCGGCAGTGTGAGCACCCTTACAAAGAAACACATGTTGCGAGTGAACGGCTTCTCAAATACTTACTGGGGATGGGGAGGTGAGGACGACGATATGTCTCTTCACTGAGTGCTTGTTTTAAGCGTGACCCAGTAAATGGCCATTGACAGTCGTGCCCATACAACGAGCAGCAGTAATCCGCGTTTTCATCTCAAAAGAAAACAACATGCAAGCTTTTTCTATGGAAATAATTATAGTGTATTCTGGACGGTAATGGTCCAATTTGCATGCTGCATAAATGTGCTTCAGTATATTTAAACGTTTACATCTAGCGATGTCTTATTATCTTTGGAACCAATGAAAAGTATTCCTCTGAGACCGGTGTAACGCACCAACTCGTAGGTCTTTATCCCTGCTGATGTCGACATACATCAAGTAAATTAAATTCAGTGATATGCTCTAAACTTAGCGGCATTACCTTTTCAGTAGCCAAAAAAACAAACCTTTTTTAATTTCCGAACTTATTACTAATTGGAAAGCGATAGAACTTCGTTAATATTTTAACATCTGTCTTCTTCCAACCTTAGGCTCCAAAGAGTGGGTTTGAGAATCTCCAGGCGGTCTCCAGATATTGCACGATACGTCTCGCTGCCCCATGGCAGAACTGAGAGGGGCAGCGAAACAAAGTAAGCCATTGAAAAGCAGAGTATTATACTGCACAGCAATATTATAAAATGTTTGTCTGATATGATAAAAAATTTCCTCAACCTCGAAAATGTTATGAAAGAACCTCAAATCAGCGGTAGACAAAATATGAGCGAAAGATTCTCTTGGGACTGGCAGAGGTAACAAGCCAGAGAATTCTTAGTATTGTGGTGCTATAAAACAATGTAGTTATTTGCCTCATTCGCACAATCCTCGCTGTTTGTCCTATTGCTGGCATGATATGCTTATTGGCAGATTACTGCTGGATAGTTCGAGACAGTTGTCAGGTTTGAAAAAAAAGAGAGTTCGTACATGTGCACCATTTTGGTGCGGCAGCTGGCGTCTATGAAAAGCTGTAACATTAGAGGCAAGTGGTAGTTTACAGATGACACTTACTGAAAAAAGTGCTGCCGGTAATTGTCCCCATCATTGATTCCTACAAGAGCAGAATGCTATTCCCACTTATGTTCTTTTCTGGCGCAGCGTAAGGCCTTTGCCAGACTAAGATCTGTAGGCATCTATTTTTGATTCCGGCACCTTCGTTATGAGGCTGTGTGTATTCAAATATGAGATGATAAGTGAGCGTTTAGGCGCACTTTGGGCATAGAAATTCCATTGGCAGTGTAGGTTAACCAGTCAGAATTCCTTCATTTTATTCCTTTACTCCGAAGGAGCGGCTCACCTCCTTGTAAGCACGTTTCTGGTGCTCTTCGTGCATTTTAATAAACTGCACATCTTTAACCAAAAACTTTAATCTAAAACCCAACGTTTCGAAGGCGACTCGGCTCCTTCATCAGGGGTGACTGAGAGCAGTAGCTGGCATCTTTAAGTATAGAGGGGAGGAGGAGAGGGGTCAAATGAAAAGCTGGGATGCGAAAGGCGTGAGGGAGGGTGAGGTTTCAGTGTAACGGTGAAAATTCAAGCAAAAATAAAGCAACATACTTTGCACGTTTGAACAAGTGAGTAAGCTTTCTACGCTTCTCAAAACCTTTCATATCTAAAGAACAAGAAGCGGTAGTTATTAAATAAATAAATATATAAATAAAGTTGACTAATTAATTAATTAGTAGTTTATTTATGTATACTGCAACCCATTTTCTTTCTGGTTTATGCAGGAGAGGGTATACAGGTTTAAGGTATAAGTCTCCAGTCACCTACAAGGGAACACCAAAAAACGTTAACAAGCAAATGCCACAGCACGCAACACCAAAACACGCACGCAGACATTCAAACGGTCAACAAAATTATTTAGTGGAGTGCACGGTTGCTACCAGAAAGCGAGTCCCAGAAAGCGAGTCATCACAGCGAGGATGATGTGATTTTCCTGCAAATAAAAACTGACTGACTGACTGACTGAAAAAATCACGTATTGCTCGAAGGAAAATAAATAAGTTAGTCCGCGCGTAGAAATTTCCAATTTTTAGAGGGTGGTAGCTTCCTGATGAGGTTGATTGAGAGAACGTTAGCTAAGTCTTTTGCGAGAGTCGATAATGAGAAATAATAATGCAATGCAAACACTTTAAAAGTACAGTGCGGCGACATTCTGAGAGAGGAGCTAAATTTACTGATAAAAGTGTGGAAGAGGGAGAAAAATTAAGGTCATATCATCAAAACATGAAACGAACTGCTTGCCTCTGCATATCTTCAACCTTCCAGATTTCGGTTGCCAATTTCGGGCTCAAGATCACAGACGCATATCAAGGAGAGGGCGGACTACAGATTTGTACATGAGAAATTTTGTTACTTTAGCGGCCTGAGACAGCGTACGACGTAGATCCCCAAGTTTTTTCAAGGCGTAGATCGGATCAAGGTTTTCACCCCATGACATGTTATTCGTAAAAGTTACTCAACAGTACTTGAAATTTGAGACGCTGCTTAGTAACGAACGATTTAAACTGTAATTGAAAGCTGAAGGAGTCTGTTTGTTGGTGATAGAGAGAACATCAGTTTTCTGGAGGTTTACACTCATCTGCCTCTTGTAGCACCAAGCACAGAATTTTCAGAAAGAATCAGTAAGGTGGCAGTAGTCCTAATTGCAATGAATGGGACAACACGAGACGCAGTCATCGGCGTACAGACGAATTTGAGATGTGATTTTACACGGACGGTCGTTTATATAGAGAAAAAATAGTAGAGGGCCAATAACAGAGTTTTGGGGAACTCGGGAACTTATATCGATGGAAGAAGATATGACTGCCCAACGACAACAAGAGAGCGCTTGTTTCCGTGATTATGAGAACAATTTTGGGAATTGAATATTTAATAGATTAGTCATTCTGCAGTGGTCCAGGCATGGTTTATATTCATATAAAGGCGTCTGGACGTCTGCACTAGAGAAGTATGAGGCTTACGATTAAGACTAAGGGTTTTATTTTCAAACAGGAAACAAAGTTGCAAGGTAATGCTGTATTCTAAACGCACTCAGGGAGAAAGATGAACCAAAGCCACGGGCGCTTGATGCTGGCGTGAGTGCCTTCCAATGAAGTTAGAACTTACAGGGTTGGCCAATCCAACTTTAATGGCGAAGCGTTCAGAAAATCATGAGCGGCTCTGTGCGTCCATTAGAACACAAACAAAAATTAGTCGAGGCGTTTCTAGCTCTTATGCCGGTGTTTATCGTTGGTATGGTTAAGTTTGAGCAGCTGCACAGAGAAATCGATAGCATATTCTTGTCGTTCCGCCATTTCAGGTCAAGTTTTCCAACTACAGCCTTATATAATAAAATCATAAGCAAGAAAATACGATCATATGTCAAGGTTTGTTTAGCTCTCCAGAACGAGTAACGTTTGAACAGTTGTGAAATGGCAAAAAGCTCATTTCTGTGAGGCGTCCATGCGACAAAATATTATGGACGGATACGATTGTTACTCGTTCAGCGCAATCCCTGTCGCGGTACCTGAGAATGATCGAGGTGCCACGTGACAGCATCGTTCCCTTCGTGGCCCCCACTGTAGCTAAATTCTTTTCGTACTCTTCAGAAGGGAGTAGCGTGCTGGGGCGTTGGTGATATAACGCCGTCGTTTCGAGCGGAAGGCATAGGCGGAGTGAGTTATCTGAAAGCAGCGCAAAACTAATACCTGCTCTACGACACCACGTCTAGCGAGATGTACGGTAGAGCTCTGTACTGCCTACGCTATTATAGATATAGCTCACTCGAGCATCAAAATTGGCTGAACATGCTTTCTCTATGGGGATAATCTCTGCATGGTTGCCATACGCACTAATAAACTGCCTATTCATAGAACCGGTAAATTTTTGTTTTGCGCCCACCCATAGAGTGCAGGCTCTCCACTTTTTGATCGCTGCTTGAATAACAGAGACTTGCTAGGAACAGCACAGTAGGCATGTTGGCAGATGCGCCTGGCGCTATTATGAAGGAGAGAGTAAATCGAGGTAGGCTTGGAGGGTTCTGAAAAGGGGTGATTATAAAGTACAGGCTTCCTGGCTCCTCAGGAAGTTCGAGCGAGTGCTTTTGAAGCGTTTGAATTTCAGACTGGTGGGTTTTTCTGGAACGACGGCATACAATTCAGGACTGAAGAATCGTGATTACACTACAAATAAAACAAAGCTTGGCGAGAGTTTTCATAGGTGCTGAATAAACTTAAGAAACTTTAACGTCTTTCAATCTTATCCGATTTGCATGGTCCCTCTTATCAGTTGGTGCATTGAATAAACTTGCAAGGCAATCATGGATGTTTTGGCGTTGAACTGTTTTGGTCCAAAACCAAACGTTCGCTTCAAAACCCAATCCGAAATAGTTACAGACTACGTGCTGTATAGCACTCGAGCGCAGTGTGCAACAATGGGGACTGCGGTTCAGCCCAAACGGAACCGGCAGTACCCCGGAAATGTTCCTTCTTGCCTCTGACGATATCCGCTAATCGCTGGCCCACGCACACTCTCGCCACTCAGTACACACCATCGCTCAGCTTGGTCTCAGACGCAAGGTCTCCGGCGAGCTTTACCGGTCCATCGGAGAAGGGCTCTCCTTGTCGCCGGCAGTTTCACCTCGGCCACCACTGTCTTTTTTTGCGGGCTGCTCTACACTTCCCCGCCACTGTAATAAAGAAGCACGAAGAAGCCTGAAGGTACGCTGCGTACGCTCAAGTTTGCATTTCACTCCATGCAGGTAATTTATGGCGCGCTTCAAAATTGGCGCTCATATTGTCCTCGGGGCATCTCGCCTGACCTTTAGAAATTAGAATTACCTTCCGTTCTCGGAGAATAAGCTGCTCCCCCGATTTGGTGCCTGCTTTTATTCGTTTCGTCCAGTGCACAACGCTTTCCACTGAGCCTTTCAGACTTGCATATCTCGTGTACGGTTGGCCAGTCGCCTTGATATTTCGAGTAGATTAATTTGCCAAGACTATGACTTCGACCTTCGTGCCACCGAACTTAATCACTTCGCGACCCATGCTTTCTGTTGCAGCCGCCCGTGCGTCATCTGTCTCACTGTTTTTTTGTTGTCTCCTTCGCTCCAGACGCAGATTTTTTATTGCGAGAACATATTGTTCTGCATCCTTCTCTTCATTCGCAATCTTCAGTTTCAGTTGCCTGATCTACTGCTGCAAAGCCGTCTTTGGCAAGGCATTACTACTGCTTCCTATCAAATATCTGTGCGGCCAGCTCCCTTTCTCCCATCTGAACGACGACCATCTGCCCCGTTACGGTTTTTCAAGCGCTATCGGTCCTCAAAACTTCAAAGCTTTGACGTTACATGTGTACGGCGGAAACCAAACGCGTACGCGCCTTGCTGCCGAAGCCTTGCAGTGTGCCCCGCGGTGCCCCGGCTGGAACAGATTAGCCCCAGGAAGGTCTGCTGCCTCTTCACGGTGGCTCTTGGGGTCGCTCTCTTCACCACTGTCGTTGTTATTGCTTTTATCAGACGAAAGTCTACAGCTCAGCCTAAACGAATCCTGTTGGCTGCGCTCGTTATGATTATGAAATTCCTTTAGTTGTTGACTTATGAATTTTGAAATACTTTGTTCCTATTGGACTTCAACGGTTTCTTCTATCTTTTGGAATTTAAATGACACGTTCCAGATAAGCCTACAGATCACAGGGTGAAATTATTTGGTTGAAACAAAACGTCTGATCCAAAATTTGATCCAAAATCGTTAAATAGCACGCTATTAAATAGCACTCACACGCAAAATCCACTAAAATTGGCCCCTGGTTCCGGCCATCCCCCCGCAATGTTGCTCCCTGCCATCGATGATGGCACCGAGTCAGTGACCAAGACACTCTTGCCACTCATCGCACACCATCGCGTAGCCTGGCCTTTGACGCGCGTTCTGAGGTGAGCCGAACAGGTCGATCGAATTCCCTGAAGGGCTCTCCTTGTCCAGGGTGGTAAAGCGCGGTGAGGAGGTTGTCATACGCTCGGGCAGCGCCATCTTGCTACTCCCATAGTTTCCGGTACTTATTAGTTGCTTGCGCTACTGAAAATTAAACGAATATTTTCAATATAGTTACCGAGAACACATTAAATATAGACCTCTAAAACTTTAAATATCCAAGAAGATGTTTGAGCATTACACCAAACTCTTTTTGTTCTTTCAAAATTTGAAATATGCAAACGTGTACAAGAAAACTTGGGAAAGTTTCGTTTTCGTTTCGTCTGCTCTAGCAGCTGTAGGTTACCGACGTATGCTAGTTTATTACTACTTACGGCGTAGACTGCAGGACAGAATTAAGATACGGCAGTTTCATACGCCCAATCCGCTCTGCATTACACACCTCTCCACCCCATGTGTCTGCTCAAGGCACTCCCTTGCATAGTCCACTGAGAGCGGTCTCCCTCTTTTTCGACCGTGCGTTCTAGCCACTCTTCGCACTTTGGACTCATTCACTCCCGCCGCTCGATTTGCTGTCTTTCGCACTAATGTTGCCTTCTCTGCTGGTTTTGGTTTTGGATGTCTGATTCGGTGCCAGGAAAGCGCTGCACACGCAAGTCGTTTCCCGTGCGCACTTTGGCCGATCGTATCTCTTGAACGCACGGCGGTCGGTCGATCGCACACAAGAATCTGGACTCTGGACCCGTCGGCAGCGTTCAGAGCGACACTCGAAACTACCATAGCAGTCGACCGGGTGAATAATTCCGCCTTCGCTCAAAAGCATAAGAACAAAGATAACAGACAAGATAACACAGAGAACAGAACCGTCCGCTTATACACGCTCGCCTGTCAGTTGCTCAGTAGATGCCGTAAGCACGCAGCGCGCTGAGGCTCCGCGCGTCGCGATCTACCGCCTTGTCTCGCTCGTGCACAGAGTTTCAGCAGAATGCCGCCATCCTGCTTCATGTGTGAGTAGTTCTTCTCTGAAAAATTCATAACGGCACTGTCGCGTGTTTTTCTTTTAAAGATTTTCCGCTGCAGTGATGAGCAAGGGCACAAAAACGTTGACCGTTTGGCCATACAGTCCTTCCAGCAGTTCTGCCAACGACATGAGCAGAGCTTGAAGGAAGTAGAACATTACAGAGCCAAGCACATGTAATTGGAGTGATAAATTTCGTTTTGAAGAAATATGTGACACTCAGACTGAGAGAGGAGGCTAGAAGGATAACAGAGAAGGCTAGAGGGGCATATGTTAGAGCACTGTTTACAAAGCAATTCTTGTTTCAGCATCAATAACAACCATTTCCAATTGCACTAATCAACTTAACGACATATACATGAAGGAATCCAAAGTTAATGAACAGTCAGTGTATATGTCATAATGAGCCCCTCGATTATCTCCCTTTGTCTGCACCGCAACTTAATGACATTTAGTGCAAAGCAAGGAATGAAGGAAACAGGAATAAACTAATAATATTAAATTTTTACAAGCCAAAGTCGCACTTGTGTTATGCAGCACGCTGCAGAAGAGGATTCTTCAATAATTTTGATACCTGGGGGTCTTACACACGCCGAAAATTTATTACAAAATACAGAGTACCTGCGGTTCCAACTAGCCGCATTGCATAATATCTTAAATACTCCTGATTTTACATTATGAAAAGTTGGCGTTCAACAACTGTTGATACGGTGAAAGTAGTGGGGTAGCTTCACCAGTGCATTGTAGGAATGAACCTGGCCAATGTGCATGTTTATAAAGTAGTATCACAGTGTAAAATTCAGGACTGCGTTTCATTACCTTGCAAAGATCTCGTGTCGCGCCTTATGTCAGATAAATGGCAATGATGGATGACACGCAAGGTAAATATGTCGGTTGATTGTAGTAGAAGAAATAAGAATCCTTTTGTTGAAGTTCCTTAAAACTCACCTTATATGTGTAATGCAACAACTCTTCACCAGTGCAATGTTCAGTGCAGAAAATGTTTCCGAAGCTAAGATCACTGAAGTGTTCAGCAAGTACTCAAACATTTATTCGCGTTAAAGAAATCTAAATGCAAAACAGTTGCACATGTCAGCTTTTACACAGACGCTCATGTGCATTTCTGAAGGTTCTATTTTTTTAGTTTCGTGGGGTTTAACATCCCAGAGTGGCACAAGCTATGAGGGATACTATTTCTGAAGGGATCTGCACCAGATGCACAGTCCTGCTATAGATAACATGTATGATGAAGAGTGACATCGAAAATTTATTCGAACATTGTTCATGCAAAATCACTGTACTGATACTGTGCTGAACATGTGTTTTTTTTTACAAATTCCCCTTAGTACTGCATCAAGGCTGTCCTATTAGGTGTTCAACAAATGAGAGCAGAGGTCTTGGTACAGTTTTTATTTTTTTTTTCATGTGCATTCTTTGAGTGTGTGAAAAGATGTGCAAAGTATTGAATGGTACATTGTGTATGACTGCGACATTATTTACAAGCTGTGATACCTTTATTTTCTAGTGTGTACAACAGTAACATCAGTGAATTTATGGCAGAAATAAAAAGCATTCATTCACAAACATAACTGCTGAAGTTAAATGACTGTCAACTATGAAACCAGCTGTAACTTTGCAGTGGCAGGTTGCATAATAATCTCACATGCTTGTAATTGTGCAGATACACCGATTGTAAATTTTTTTGTTACACATTATGGCCTGAATTTTTAATATTTACAAAGCTGCATGCAAGCAAACCGCATTCCAACGTTTCTCTTTACTATCATCATCTTGCACAATACTCTGTTAGTGCTCTCCGAGTGCGACTTATCCCACATGTCTCTTGCATAAAGTTCTTCCATGTATGTACGCTTTGGTGCTTCGTTGCAAGCAGATTAAACCTTTCGGAACGGAGTCTGTTACAGATCTTCCGCTGTATTCAAACAGAATTCGCATCTTAACAGGCAGCGGTACAGAAGGCATGCGCTGCACTCTGCGCGAGTGTCGTCTCCCTTCTGCCTCGTCTCCTGTATGGAACACCAACGAGATCTGACCGCCGGAGAAGACAGGAGGTGGCGATGGCAGGTTACGCCAAAAGGCACGGGGCATGCATGCTTTATAATACCCGTACATCAAAACAAACCTTGCTGAACCTCGCCAACCGTCCTCGTTGATCTCGGCTCACACAAACGCACATCTTCCGTAATGAGCGGCACAAGATTCGCCACCACCTGGAAGTATCTTCGTGCGCGCACCATCGCGAACATTTTGCGCATGAGCTAGACAGAAATTCAACACAGTACGTAAGCAAGCCGCAGCACCATTCCTCGTACAACTTTTTGACGCGCACTACGAAGCGTGCGGCCATGCTGGGGGAAGTTGTGAGGTTGCCAGGTTAGTACGCTGCAATTCCTGTTAAATCGTTAAACTTGGTCTAGGTCGCCTGGACCATGCAGGGAACCATACGCTGAATAACAAGATGACTGTCGTCCACGGTTATAAAAAAAGTGGAGAGGGTTTACTTGGGAGTGCTGCCGCCGCTTTCGCTCTATTGTTGTTAGTAGTAGCTATATGTCCTTGTCGCCGTCGATGTTGGCCGCCACATATTGTTTTCTGCTGACGAGGGAGTACTTGCACAATGGATGAGTCAGTGCCGCCATCTGTGCCGTCTTCGCCGCATGTCACCTTGCCGGCCGCCGCCACTGACACGAGGCGCCGCCACTGTACCGAAGAAGAAAGCGACCGCCAGAGAATAATAGCACAGGAACAAAGCCAGCGGGGCTTCACACATGCGACTTGTTTCCGCGCGTTAAACCGAGAAGCTGAAGGTTAGCTCGCAGCGCGACAACCGCGCTAATGACTTTTCTTCACCGCCTCTTTCTGGTTTTGCCGCTCCGTGGCGCTTGGCTATCCGCTTGAAAATGAATTAGTACGCACTCACCGTCGTCCGTGCAATGACAGGACTGACTGTACACACTGCTGACGCTCCGCTCACGCGAGCGCGCCTCACACTAACTTTCGTTAATGAACGGCTCTAAATCAGAAGAAACGTTGATTTTTAAATCGACCTGTCATCCTGTCTTGACAGTGATGCCCCTCTTGCCGCATGGAGACGACGTGGCATTTTAGTAGAGATTGTTTGATGAAGTCGCTCAGTTTTTCTTCGCAGGGATATCTTTCCCCTGATGTAGGCGCCGAGCACACCTTAACCATGAGCGATGATATTTAAGTGTAGTACGCGGGAAGTTAGCTTATGATTTGGTGTGGCGCGTGACCTAAATTAAAAGAGACCTGAACGCGTGCTGTTGATGCATTCGCTTAGGCATTTCGGTTTGGTATCCTCTTATAATGTACAAGCACTGTTACTGTACACTGCCCCCCCTCTCAGAACCTGCTTCAGTGTGAAGTAAAACATCGTACCACAAGCACGGATATATCTTTGGTGAACTCAATGCAAAGGTTTATTTTCTAGTACCTCGTGAGCTCGTGAGCATGTCATATTTAGCAGTGCTCAAGAACCTTTAATTTTAGTCGTAATTTTCATTTACATCTTAACAACTGGCTAGTCTTTTCCTCATCGGCACAAAAAATTTCGAAATTGTAACCCTAACACACTGCACAAATATGAAATATGCCTTGATCATAGCATCTTTTGTGTATATATGCACATTCCAGTCAATTATGACATAGACTGAGCAAGAGAGAATGAAATATTTTTTAGGTTGAACTGAAAACTACGAAGAAAGGGCCTAGACAAAAATGGACCACGACCAGCAGCTGGTCGGTACGGACCGCCGACGCCAATCACATCCGCCAGTGGCATGTGCGGGTTTAGGGTGATGACAGAATCGTAGAGCTTTAGGATAGCAGAAAGTGATGTCGAGCACCTCCATAGCCTTTAAAAATTTAGGCAGCGCGATTTTTACGAACGAGAAAGAAATGCTGACTATCTCATCATCGCACAGTTTATGTCTGGCTTTCTCACCTCTTAAAGATTCAAGTACGTAAACATAAGTAGCAGCGATCGCCGTTGAAAAAGGTTCAAAATTCTGAAGACCAAATGCCTTGTCATGTGGACAAAAGACGAAGGACACGAATGTCTGGGAAAAACATAAAAGCGTTTACGTCTATCCAAAAAACTTCAACATGAAGCGCTTGGAAAGGTTGGATAGATTACGTAAGTGTACGCGACACATTTTCCTCCAAAGCAATCAAGGAAGGAAAAAAAAAGCTCGGAGGTATTTCCCGACGCGGGTGCTTTTGTGTACTGCGCTCGCTGCCAAGCGGCTCACAAAAGTGCCTTGGTGTTACGCAAGGAAAAAGCAAGGGGGGGGGGGGGGGGGATGTGCAAAGCCGCGAGCTCTACCCACAGTTGGTTGTTTGCTTTAGATGTTTAAAAATTGACGTATGAGCCTGCTGCCTTTTTGGCGCCGCATTTTCTCACGAAGCAGGATTTAAGGGCAAAGGCAGCGGAAAAGCTCGCATATTAAGCGCCGCATGTACATCAGCAGAGCTGTGTCGCCAGAGAAAAGAAGCTTGGCTAAGTCGAAATGACGTCTTAACCTACTCGCATGATTGATAGCCTCTGAAGACTGCGTGTGGAAGGCGCGTTCGTTGTTACTCGTTCGGAAGATCTAGCTGGCTTTCTTGAAAAAGGCAACCAATCCAGTGCGTTTTATCGCTATAGCGAAATATGTATTTACACCGTTATTAAAAACAAAATAAACGTCGATATTTGCACCATGCAGCGTAGAGGTGAGTTAAATTCAGGTCTACCATTATCTTTTTTATTGTTTATTTAAATAAATTGCTAACCTTAGATCGTGACAACGCAGCTCTAGCGATGGCAGCATAATAATTTTGACGTAGTGCAAAGGACCAATAACCTGACAGACAACTGATACCCTTCGCACTGAGAGCAGTGGCGAGAGAGCATAAATCAACCCTTACTATTCTTTTGGCACAAAGATCTCAGATGTCGCCAAAACAACTTGCTGGGCAAATAGGTTTCAGGTTACCATTGCTACAGCGAAAATGATATAACACAGCAAGGGAGACACAACACAGCGATTTCCCCGTTTACAACAGCCCTGCTGATACTGCTATGGTAATGCTGGCGTTAACATTCGCGGAGAGGCATGCAGTTTCATCTTATCAGGTAATCGCCTTAAGTATGCGTCGACTTTGGGGATAATGATCACTTTTTTATCGTTTCCTCAGTTTCTGATTTTCTGTTGGCTTTTCTTATGATGCAGTTGCTCAACGTGCATATTTACAGTCGCCACAAAAACCTCCGTCGAGGGCAATGTCCCACTGGCTCCTGTCCTCCTGTGTGTAGTTTTCCACTGTGGTCTTTTCAAATGAATTCCGGTACCACGTGTGGTCAGACGGCAGTCAGAGAGGAGCAAGTAGCTACATGCTTGAACACTTTTCTGGAAATCCCTCTCCAGTCGCGCATTCTTTAGAAACATGAGAGCAATTAATTCTATGCGTCAGCGCACCACCAGTGTCCTACCACCATGGCTTGACCCTTTAAAGTTCTACGGCTTGTAGAACTACCAGAACGGCTTGCGCAGCTGTTGAAGTGCCACATCAACTGCTGTTGAAATTTGCAATTGCTTCTGAAGAGTGACATTTCGGCCTGATGTTTTCCGGAGTGACATATGCTTCATCTGGAATGCCAAGCAAGTAAGACTTGCTCCGCGTGTTGATGAGAATGTCAGCTAGGAGGCTGTCTGGGAAGGGATTTAGTCACTGGACGTACATTGTGGAGTTCATGTTAGAAAATCTGGATTCTGGTGTGAAATAGTGAGGCTCAGCAATGGCTATGCCCAACGTATATATTAATCTCGCTTTTTGTAGTTGCATAGTGACCTAACATAAGTATATGTTTTGGAAAGAAAGGAAAGCTCACCTCAAAAAAGGGGCTAGAACTGCTCTTTCTGCTTATAGGCGACCCCGGAAGTGAGGCACCGAGGGACCTTCGTTGTGATTTTCTAGCGTCTTCCACATTTTCATTGGGTCCCGTCGATCCATTCGAAAGTGATTATTGTAGTATCTAGAGCTAAAGAAATCAACCGAAAAGGACATACGCATGAAAGAAGCTAGATGAGAAGAGGAGTGCTCAAGCTGTCGAAAAGCTATGAACAATAACTAGAGGTAAGTCGATTCGTCGTGAATGGAGTTGGTTGCTGCACTCTCTACAGACATAACAGCAAGTGTTATTTAAAAATCACCCACGTACTCAAAAAATATGAATGCATGAAACTTCAGTGATAAGCTGCCTTGATAAGAAAGCCGTCTTGTGAGAAAATTCCCGCGGTATGCACCGTAGCCACGTAAGGATGTCGGGTCGTGTTGAACACTTTGATGAGCATCGAAATGTTTACTACGTTGACAGGCGGGCAAAAGATGTAAAGGATATATTCGGCTACTTTCTTGACACTGTGATCGATAATTTATTCATTCAGTGCACAGCATCTCGTGAAGCAAAAGCCGTCAACTTCATGCAATTCAAGTTTATGCATGGGCGTGGGACATATGTACCTGTTCCCACGTTACAATGAGAGGCTTCATTTGCACTCGGAAGGCATTGCAGGAGTGCAAAGTCTCAACTGCCGTTCTGGAATGCCAACAAATAATTTATTCACTCAAATGCTTTAGCTGGTACATAATAAAGGATTAATGAGTTAGTTTATGCACTCGGACAGTTTGCATTGGCTGAAATGATGGCAATATCTCGCCTTCATCTTTGCCCTGAATTTTAAACTTAGAAGCTGTAAAAAACACAACCAGTTATTTGGAATTTATATGCGAAATACTGAACACGTCCGTTAAAATGAACTAACGTGGACTTGTCGGTGGTCGTTCAAGTTTCAAAAGTGGTAGCGAGTTTGCTTTCGGTGCGGTCATCGCAGAAGCTCCCCTTTATAATGAATAAATATGAAGACCGATGTAGTCCTTCTGGGCCTTCAAACGCTGCCCTGGGCTGCTGGCGGTCGCATGAGCAACCGCTGGATACGCAAGTAGCCTTCTTTAGAAACACTTGTAATTTGGGCCTGAGATTGGAGTGACGCGGCTCTTTTGTAGCACTCATCCCAAACGCTTTCTATGGGGCTTTTCACCCCAGCCCCTCTTTCATATCTTCTTTGCCAGAACTATTGGTCGCATCAAACTTTTGACGCAACATGTTCTTAATTGAGCAGCATCCGTGAGTTAGGACTCATAGGAACTGTTCTTATCCAAGCCCCTGTGAAATTCTGAGCAGGTGGGGGGCGTCATTCTGCTAGATAATTTCTCGATCATCCAAGGAACGAGCCAAGTGTACGAAGTACACTTGTACGTGCACGCACAGTCGTGAGTGTCCCCGGATGTCCCCAGTGCGGTGAAAATCGCACCGCGCGGTTTGCGCGTCGCTGTACTTTGCGAACACAGCTGGCGCTTTTCTTATCGGCGTGTTCGCAACCGCGGCGCCGAGCATTGCTGCCTACCGCTCCTGTGGCACGTCACTAGTGCTAATCTCTTTAACTCGCGACTGCTCGTGTACGTGTACGTGCACGAAGGGCTTTACACAGCGCGCGATGGTATCTAAATTCATAAGCATCAGCTTAACTACGTCCACCGAAGGACAAAGACACCTTTCATATATGCCCCAATCAACCCTGTCCTGGGCAAATGGTGTCCATCTTCTCTCCTCAAAATTTATTATCTCATCTGCCCGCATGACGCACTGACACCCCCTTCTGGGCTAACCTACCTCGAATACACTCCGTTATGTTAAAGGACCATCGGTACTCTTGCCTTGTTATCTTTGTCGTGCCAATTTCTTCTTTATTACAAACATGATATCCTTAACTCGAGTTTGTTCCCGGACCCATTCGACTGTCCTTCTTTCTCTGAACGTTGCACCTATCATCTCCCTTTCCTAGGCAGCTGCACTGTTTTCAGTTTAAGTTCTACCTTTTGCTTTAGTCTCCATGTTTCTGCCCCTTAAGTGAATCGTTCAATTAGTGGCGCCCTATAGTGGAGCATGAAGTCTGGAAACACACTATTTCATCTGTGACCACGGCCTCTTTTTGCTCGGAAGCTCGTACGTCAATTAGAGCTAAGTGCTGCCAGTGCTGTGAAAAATAAAGGGTGCATTAAGATCTTGTATGAAGACCACAGTGTTTCGTCAACCTTTCACCGATTAATTCCTCCATCACTGTGCGAACTGACCTGAAAAGACCTATTGGCGATTTACACTTAATCGACGCGACGATGCGGTGGCACTTCGAACCAGTCCATGAAGGATAGGGGCATGCCATCGCGCTATTTGCTGCGCTACTAGTGCTACGCCAGCACATTCAGACGTTGATGTCACAGACTGACATAGAGTATACCTAAGGCAGGCAGTTACGTAGATATTGACATACAGTATACCTGAGGCAGGCAGTTAGGTAGATATTTGGACGTTAACGAGATGAAAGCGCCTGTGAGTGCCATTGCATGATTATTCTAGTGCCACTCGTACAAGAAAAGCATTGGGAGAGTTAGTTCTCTTGTCATAATTGAAAGCATGCAGGACCATGGCAGCACAGATCTTATCATATTTCTCTAAAAATGACTTGCTTCGCCTCCAAAGGCCTAATTAAATACAAGGCTCCATTTGTCAGCAAGCATCCCTGATTACATATAGCTAACGGCCGCATTTCAAACGCAAAGAGTTTTGCGCAGGACTGATTCTATAACGAGAACCTTTAAAAAGCCATCAGTAAATGCTGGCATGGCTATTCATTATGCACGGAAAAACGGGGAGGGGGCGGGGGGCGGAAAGAGTACCAATACGACCATTACCACATAATACAATTTTGTTATCATTTTTGGCAATTTGTTAGCGTTCGTGACTTTTCTATAGCTGAAAGCTGTACACCAGTCGGGTGCATGTTAAGATTTGAATGAAATCGAGCGCAAAGAACTGTGTCACAGCAGCTTTGCATCCACCACATCCCTTCCACCTATTGCTCGTGAACAAATTGAGAACTGTTGGGATTCAGGTAGCGTGACTGGGCCGGAGAAGAGATGAGGACGATCGGAGGAAGAAAATTTGGAAAACTTTATACAAAGACAATTTACATAATGTACAAGTAAGGGCAACTGAGAGTGCTTTTCAGTAAAGAGAGCTTCTTAGCAGTCGGGAGTCTCTCCCAGCAAAGGGTTTTTCTCATGAGGGTGGCTCTCCTCTGGTACAAAACCAGCAGCTCGTTAAATACTCTTCGTATTCCCCAGATCCCTAGCTGGGGAATACAGTTCGAAGAATGATGTCCAATCAAACGATGGCACTTATGGTACCACCCACGGTCGAGCGGTCCTGATGTTCTCTCGCAGCTCGGTCGATGGAAAGGGAGCAGGACCCGGTCACGTTGTCGTCCACACGGCCTCCAGGTGGGCGCGCACGTGGGTCCGGACTGCGCCCATGTGGAACAGGAAGGCGCCTGCGTGATACAGGAATGCGGGCTGTTTCCCAGCAGGGGTTGAAAGATCTTGTACTGATGATCGGAACGTGGAACCTCTGTCGAAGGCGCAGCTCTCGGGCAAATTGTTCAACCCCAGCGTGACGGAAGAGGACGACACTCCGTGCGTCGACCCGATGGCATGTTCGAACACATGGGGACGCTATTATCGTAGCTGCTTCCGACATTCCTGCAGCCACGTTTCTTCCAGAAAGCTCATTCACCTTCGCGGTGGTTTTCAGGGAATCCTCCCCCGTGTCTAAATTCGCCGAGCTCAATAGCAGGAAGGGAGCGCGAGCACAACAGCGCCCCCGCCTCCAGATATTGCGCCCGGAAGATGAACTGCTCGCACGTAGCTCGGATGACTGGGCGTGCCAGGAACCAGATGCCCACTGGAAGCCTACGGATTACCTTCAGTGCCGAAGCTCGGCATCGCTTCCTTTCGTCAGGTGGCCGTTTTGGGAAATTCTTTGCAATCCTAGCCAACAGCGATCACAGACGCCTAACCACACCTGACAAAAGCAAGCGCCCTCAGAACCCACTCATCCTGCCAGACCAAAACTCAGGGCCAAAACTACACTTAGCTAGAAACTACAACTAAAACTTGAAGAGATCAAATGTTTTGCCTGAATGAACACATGGTGTCTCCCGACGAGGAGTTTAGACATGGCACCTGTCCATGGCAGGCGTGTGCTTCCGCTCGAGGTGCACTCGGAAGAAAAGAAAATTCGCTAAATGAAATCAGGTTGGTGCTAAGAGGACATGCGGTAAGGGAATAGGTGACTGGTTTGGGCATTCAATTTTGCCCGCCCCAATACCTCAGAGTCAAGGTTCGTTACACCACTCGCTCTTATCCTTGGCCGAAAGAATGAAAACGTACACCTAGGTATGTTACCTGATTATGAACAACATTACTGCAAGGAGAGTGGGAGATATACCATCTCCATTAAGAAGAGAATATGAAATAAATCTCCAAATCTAGAAATTTGGGGGACATCCCCTTTTGGTAAAATCTTTACAAGCTAAAAGGCTCGGCTTAGCCCGCCGGAATTTGTGTGGAGCTTGGCTTTCTTGTAGTGAACCTCGAAGCTGTGGTGCTGGAGTGCGAGGCTCCACCTCAGTAGACGACCATTTTCGGGCGACATATTGTACAGCCAAGTCAAAGGGTGATGGTCCGTTTCTACTGTGAAACGGGACCCGGAGACGTAGCATGCCAGTTTGTCTATAGCCCAAACGAGGCATGCGAATTCTTTTTCAGACGTGTCATACGCCTCTTCCCGCGTGCTAAAGGACAGGCCGTCTGTACCTGCCATCCCTTTCCTGGCAAAGAATAGCACCTAACCCGCCATCGCTGGCATCACATTGTATGATAAAGGGTTTCGAAAAATCTGGCACTGCCAGTATTGGGCGCTCGCTTAGGGCCATTTTCAGACTCTGAAATACTTTCTCTTTCTTTTGGTCCCAAGAAAGATTGATAGGCTCACTTTTCCTCAGCGCGTCGGTCAGGGGGCTGGCTAAATCAGAGTAGTCCTTTACATAATGTTGATAATAGCCTGCTAGGCCAAGGAAAGGCCTGAGCTCCGATTTTGCGGTTGGGCGACGGTACTCCACCACGGCAGCCGCTTTAAGTTCTGCAGGTCTGCGTTGGCGTCGTCCAACCACGTGCCCAAGATAGTTCCCTTCGGTGCACCTCAGGTGGCATTTTCCCGCCCTTACCGTTAAATCAGCCTCAATCAGTCGGCTCAACACAATACGCAGGTGTTTAATGTGCTCCTCTCAGTACGGAGCATTTTCCAATCCGAAGCTCAAAATAACAGGGCGAAACGTGCCCGCGGGGGACACGAATGCTGCGTACCTGCTGGCGCGCTCAGTGAGTGACACCTGCCAGTAACCACGAACTAAATACAGTGTAGATATATATTCTGATTTAGCGACTGTTTCAACCCTCTCCTCGATGTTCGGAATGGGGTATGTCTGGTCCACAGTGATTGAATTCAGTCTCCGGTTGTCCTCGCAAGGTCTCGGATTCTTGCCTGGAACCTCTACAATAATGATTGGTGACGCATATAGTCACTTTTGCAGGACCATATGACGCCAAGTTCGCACATATGGCGGATCTCTGTCTCAATGATTTCTTTTTGTCATGGAGAGACACGGTAAGATTTGCTCCTGAGCGGCTGTTCGCTGGACAGCTGAATGTCGTGACGAGGGTTGTTTTTCCTGGCTTCTTCGAAAACACCGCCTCAAAGTCGCGGACGACGTTTTTCATGTCTCCTCGTGGACTTTCCGTCAAACGTGGCTCTCTCTGTCGATTGAATTTAGCAGCTCATTCGCTGCTTGCTCGTCCTCATGAGGGACATAAGGTATGTCTGAGATCTGTTCCTCTCGCATGCTCAGCGCCATGTTATCCATGGCCTGACGCTGTACATTAGGCTTCATCAAATTACTGTGGATTATCCGATTGTGTTTGTTCTTAAATTTTACCTCATAGTTGGTGTCCAAAAGCTTGGACACTAGCTTAGCTGGCCCTTTCCATTGCACCTCAAGCTTGTTCTATTTTGACGGACGCAGAGACATCACCTGGTCGCCAGGTTGAAAGGTGCGCTTGCGTGCAGATTTGTCGTAGTACACTTTAGAGAGTGACTGAGCTGCTCTGACATTTGCTTCCACGAGGTCTCTGATTTTCGCATGCCTTTCCAGTAGTTTCAGGACGAATTCCACTACACAGGGATCCTCTCCATAAACCTCCCATGCATGCGCAACGGGGTCCTCAAATCACGCCCGTAGACTAGTTCAGTGGGACTAAATCCTGTGCTTTCGTGGGGGACGGATCTCATTGAAAAGAGTGCTGCTGGAATGCAGCCTTCCCAATCTCCCTTAAGCTCAAAACACAGAGACCTAAGTATCGGCTTTAGCACTGAGTGCATGCGCTCGACTGGATTTGACTGAGGGTGGTGAATGGAACTGCGGATTATTTCAATCCCACACCGTCCAAAAAACGTTGTTGTCAATCAACTTGTGAACACGCTCTCGTTATCGCTTTGTATCTCTGCAGGGAACCCCACGCAAGAGAAAATTGACAAAAGGGCGTCTGCAACACACGCGGAACTTAGCTCCTTCAAGGGAATGGCCTCAGGAAATTCGGTTGCCACGCACAGTGAGGTCAGAATGTAGCGACAACCAGAGTTAGACGCTGGCAGCGGGCCGACAGTATCTATTACAAGACGCCGAAAGGGCTCTGTAATGATGGAAACTAGTGTCATGGGCGCTTTCCATTTATTCGTCGACTTGCCGACCTGCTGGAAGGTGTCGCAAGATCTAACAAGCTGTTCCACATCTTTCAAGCAGCCAGGCCAGTAATATTCGAGGGCTAATCTGGCTTTTGTTTTCTTTATGCCCAGGTGGCCCTCCCATGCATTTCCGTGTGCGAGCTCTAGAAGCTGCCGCCGGTACTTCTCAGGCACCAGGAGTTGCCCATATGCGCGTCCCTTTGAGTCGCAGTATTTCTGGTACTGAAGGCCTGATTTTTCATGAAAGCTGATGTTCTTTCTGGCGGCTCCCTCTCTCACATTATTGCTTAGAGCTTTTAACGATGGGTCGCTTTTCTGCTCTGCAATAAGTGCTTTCCTATCAACCTTAGTCAACTCCTCCCAACAAGTCGAAGCAGGCGTTAATGTTGATTCCTTCGCGTTGGTTCATGTTGCCCCATTATCTACGGAATCGTCAGTTCCTTAGATTTCATAAGCGACCGCTGGTTCGGTAACACCTTCATGGTCATGCTCATGCGGTTTAGACGGATCAGATTTCTTGCAAGAATGCCCCGGCTGGTCGGGAGAATGGTTCGGTACCTGCTAATTTATCGCTGCACAGTCGAGTTTCCTTGCGAGCTCTCGCGCTCGAGAACGTGTTAGCGCCATGCAAGCCAAGCCCGAGGTGAAAGAGAGACCTTTCTCTTTCAGCAGCTGCTCGTATTTGGTCGCGAACAGGTAGGGCAAGTGTGTCGGCAAGTTTGCGCTAACTCCCGCTTCTGTGTCTAGCCTGCCAAATGTCCCCTCTATAGTCACCGCTATAGGCAAGCATGCACTCTTTTCTTTGGCGACCTGCTTAATTCAGGCGCATTCGCCGGTGTAGTCCGTGGAGGAAACACAGGACGGGTGAGCAACATCCATGGTAGCCGCTGAATCTCGTAGTGCTCTGAATTTCTTGCCATTTATCACCACGTCCCGCATGTATGGCTCCAGCAATTTACGGTTCTTCTCCGACTCTCGCATGCACGCGAACGCCATCTTTTGCTGTTTGCAGTTCAATGAGGTGTGATCCTCCTTGTTGCAATTATAGCAGACGATGGGCTTTCGCGCTTCAAACGCGCGAGCTCCAGTTGCCTGCTGTTTCGGTGAATCGGCAGATTTAGGTGACTGAATCTTTTTTTCGGTACCTCCTCCTTTTGATCCCGCATCCTCTGCTCTGTGATCCCGGCGTGCTGGTGGCACTCTTCGGTCGGGGATTCTCTTTAACTAGGTTTCTCCCTTTCCTAACCTGTTATCGTACCCTGCCTTGCTTTGGAGATATCGGCGAACGTAATACTCGTCTGCGAGCTGTGCCGTTTTGTCTAGGTCTATATCTGTTAGCCTATCTTGCTGCCATATCCTAGATCTTCAGGAATCGCGTTATATTATTGCTCTAGTGCGATGCACTCCAGTACCTTGTCATGACTTCCGTCCACCTCAGCGGTCTTAAGCCACTCGTTTAAGTTGACTTTAAGCCGGTACGCGAAGTCAGTATGCGACTCTCCGCCTTTCCTTGCCTGCCTTAATCGCTGCCTAAAGGCTTCACCAGAAAGCCGGTACTTTCCAAGCAGTGCGCTCTTTACCTTCTCGTAGTCATCACACTCTTCCCGTGAGAGGCGAGGCACCACTTCGGCCACCTCGCACGGAAGGAGAGGAAGTAACTTCTCCGACCAAGCGCTTTTGTCGATGTACACCTTCCCGCATGCACGTTTTAAATTTACCAAAAAGAGTGCAATATCGCCTCCCATGTGGTATATTGAGACGCGATCCTGCAATCTCTGCCTCCCTTGCTCCTCTACAGAGGCTACAGGGCTAAGACGTGCCATATTCCCTCCGTTCGACGCGATTTCGAGCTTCTTCATTTTTCGAGCATGTTCTCTCGCTTTTTCCTCTACCTCACGGACCTCCCGTCTCTCTTGAGCCAACCGATGCTCTTTTTCTTTCTGCTCGCACAACTCCCCTATTTTCTGCTCTTCTTTGCGTCCAACAATCGTTTCCCAAGCCTCGACGACCTCCTCAGCAGTCACCTCCTCGTGCCGCATAACCTCGAGAATTTCTTTTTTTATTCTAGCAGAACGTAGCGAAATCCCCAGCTTCTGGCAAATTGGAGCAGCTCCTGCACTTTTAACTTCTCCATCGTGACTTCCACCATGCGTTAGCAAGCCCACTAAAACAAAACCTCTAGCATGCAGTGGACAGAACAGTTTCCCTAAATCAATTTCCCAGACATCAGGAATCCGCACCTAGCACCTGCCTTTGCTAGTACGGTCTGGCGAAATGAACGGAAAACATTGGGCACTCACCCTGCCAAGGTATAGCTGACGCCCGTAAGTCCCGTAGCTGCCGAGGTCCGTTGGAGCCGGTAACTTCACGTGGATATCGCACAGCTGCCATCCAGTTGTTGGGATTCAGGTAGCGTGATTGGGCCGGAGAAGAGACGAGGACGATCAGAGGAAGAAAACTTGGAAAACTTTATACAAATACTATTTACATAATATACAAGGGCAACTGAGAGTGCTTCTTAGTAAAGAGAGCTTCTTAGCAGTCGGCAATCTCTCCCAGCCAACGGTATCTCTCAAGAGGGGGGCTCTCCTCTGGTACCAAACCAGTGGCTCGTTAAATACTCTTCGTATTCCCTAGATCCGTAGATGGGAATACAGTTCGAAGATGTCCAATCGAACGATGGCACTGATGGTACCACCCACGGCAGGGCGCTCCTGATGTTCTCTCGCAGCTCGGTCGACGGAAAAGGAACAGGACCCGGTCAAGTTGTTGTCCACACGGCCTCCAGGTGGGCGCGCACGTGGGTCCGGACTGCGCCCATGTGGAACAGGAAGGCGCCTGCGTGAGCCAGGAATGCGGGCTGTCTCCCAGCAGGGGTTGAAAGATCTTGTAGTGATGACCAAAACGTGGAACCTCTGTCGAAGGCGCAGCTCTCGGGCAAATTTTTAACCCCAGCGTGACTGAAGAGGACAACGCTCCGTTCGTCGACCCGATGGCATGCTCGAACACGTGGGGATGCTATTATCGTCGCCGCTTCCGACATTCCTGCAGCCACGTCTCTTCCAGAGGGCTCATTCACCTTCGCGGTGGTTTTAAAGGAATCCTCCCCCATGTCTAAATTCACCGAACTCAAAAGCAGGAAGGGAGCGCGAGCACAACAGAACGCAAGTAGTGGTTCCGCGAAAACAGCGCGAGGGATAGGGGACCTCATTGTGGCAACTCTCTGGCTCTGCGCAACGTTAGAATTATGTTTTCATATTATGTGAAACGCACGTGGGTAATAAAATTTTTGAACTGCAAGAAACTGAAACGGGCGCATTATTATCAGTCAGGACGGAAGGAGTCCTCGCTGCTGACTTTTCTGGCTTTGCTTTCCGCGCATGTCAGTAGACGAATAATGCTTACGTGCAGAAATAAATACATTAAGTTAAACTTCTACTTTATGCCATTCACCCTTTGTACGCTGGTTTTCATCGTCGCTGTCATTTATTTTAAGTTATCCCTAAAGCGGGCTTCGACCACGTTGCGTTGCGCTTTCACACCGGCCGCTTCCGAATGCGAGAAAACAATTTCTCGCTCGTCTCGCTTTTACTCCTGTACGCAGTCGAGAAACGAAAGACTTGTCACACGAAAGCTGCCACGATTTGCAGAGAAGCGGGAGTTTATTTTAAAACTAGAGCAAAAGCGCGATTATACCTCTGCTAAACGCATTTGTTCTTCGTACCGCCGCCATTCTGGAATACTTGAGGCGCCTTCCCCTCCGAATGCAAATCGCCAATAGTTAGTTTTTACCCTTCAAACGCTTTCAGGGCCTTCGTCTGCCGTTAGGAATAATTAGGAAGTGGACAAATTGTGGTGTTGCTTTTGGGAAAGTCGGTATGGTACCTCAGTTATTTCTTTTCAACAGATTTAAGAACGTCAACTTCAGGGGCTCAACGAAGATGACAACATATTCATAATTGTGGTCACTCCTCGACAGCTTGCAGCATATTAAATAACGAAATCACTCTACTTGTATAATTTTACACGTCGACGTACTTGTAGCGTGGACGCCTCTGAAAGAGGCGCCGTACGCAGCCGACAAAGTCAAATACACCTCGATTCCAGTGAATAGAGGCATATTAAATGCGACTTCTGGCGACGAATGCGACTTTCCGCTCTCTTAGAAGAATTATTCTTACGAGGCTCCAGAAGTGTAAAGGCCAGCATAACATTTAAACAGTGGCTGAGGACAGCGTAGCAAGTGGCGGAGAAGAGAGTGAAGTGTAATTTCATGGCTGCCGCAGCAGCAGAATAATTCAGAGAGAAACCGAAAGTCGATAATAATCTTAAGTGAAATGAACTGAAAACTTCCAGAGCGATTCGTTTAGGCTGAATCTAGATTGCTGCAGGAATCTTTGTCTGACATGTCTCGGAACGTGTACTTCTAGCTGTTATAGACACCCGCTCATTAGCCCATCAAAGTAACGGAAAAGCAATTATTGGCTGGGTAATTACATCTTTAAATAGCGAAAACAGACAACTTTATGGAGATACTAACCAGAAGCCCTCGTGAGTGCATTGTACATACAGTGCTGAAATTTTTGATTTCAATATGCGGAAACCTCGAGGAAGCAGCCCTTAAATGTATCCTCAACCTCATGATCATCAGCCTGAGTAGGCCCCCTACGTCCTCTCAAATATATCTGCAATTAACGCGGTCGTGTGGCAGCTGCGGCCCCTTTTTCCCTGCAAGCTTCCTAATCGCATCCGTCCGCCAAACTTTCTGCAGCCCCCTGCTACGCTGACCTTCCCTTGGTATCCAGTCAGCTACTTTTAACGACCTTCAGTTATACTGCTTTCGCATTAAGTGGCCTTTCCACGCCCATTTATTCTTGATTTAAACTAGGATGCTATTTAAATGCGTTTTTCCTTTGACCCACCCTGCTCTTTTGCAGACTCTGAACGTTAGTTACATCCATGATTTTCGTTTTCATAGCTTGCTGCGTTGTGCTCAATTTAAGTTCAGCTCTTTTCGTTAGCCCTAAATGCATCCTACGTTAAAAAAAAAGCTTTGGAAAGCGCATGCAGTTTCCATAAATAGTAAGCGTGTTGCGTTAGGAAACCAGGTAGATAACTGAATAAAATTAGATGTCCTGCAGAGGCCAGCACGTTTCCAGAGGTGCCGTCATGGCAACCAGTGCAAGAGCGACGCTCTATCAGTTATCTCTCGAAGTAGTCTCTGCAACTTTCTTTTTTAACGGGCTAAGCTCGAGATGTAATTTTTTTGACATACTGAAGAAAATTATGGCACAAAGGGATGACTTCAAGTGGGCTTCAGGATGGGTGCGCGCGTCTTACAAGAAATAAAAATAAAAAGCGCGAGTTCGGAAGACTGCTAGTGCTCACACACGCATGGCGTTGTCGGTGGATAGTGCGCAGGCGTTTGCTGACAGATGACCTTTCTTTTGCATGCTAGCTCATGTCGGGTGGCATGGCAGAGAGCACGCTTTCTCTGGCTGGTTTTAGGCCTTTTTCGAGAAATTAGAGGCCTCGGATCTACAGCATTGTTCTTAATTGAACTATTCCCGCCGAAGTGAATCTCACATAGAGGGAACAGTGCAGGTCGAGTCGTCGTAAAAAAAAAAACTGCGTGTTGATTGCTGAATGACCACTGGCATCTATAAAGTCTATAAAGTGTGCTTCACGATATTAAACGCTGTAAGAAATGCGACCGTGTCTCTTCTCTTTCATAGCAAGAAACCGGCTTGACTCAACGCAAGGCGGCCTATTCTTGACTGCTGTGTAGTTCTGAGGGAGTTCTTTAGAGCTACACTAAACCAACAAGATATATTTTGATGCTCGCATACTAAAACCGAAGCAAGTGCACTCGCAGGCTTGGCATTTAGACAGTTGAATGAACTCCATCTTTCAGAGACTCTATATTACAATGCGTCCGCTCTGTTTCGTGGAATTTTTTTTTATATTGAGCATCCGGAGTAGGCAGACCAGTACATCTAATGCACCGGATACAAATAGTTCGGTTTCACGAGAGTTTAACGTCCCAAAGCAACTTACGTTATGATAGATGCCGTGGGAGAGGGCTCTGAAAATTTCGACCACCTGGGGTTCTTTAACGTGCAGTAACATCGCACAGCACACGGGCCTCTAGAATTTCGCCTCCATTGAAATTTGACCGCCGCGGCCGGGATAGAATCCGCGTCTTTCGGGTCAGCAGCCGAGCGCCATAACCACTGATCCACCGCGGCCGCTGGATACAAATGGCAGCAAACGTCTTTTGTCCAGTGAAGCAATAGGAGTGCAGCAGTTTTTGCGACCGTACAATTTCAAGCCAACGTAACTGAAACAATTATATAAGTCTTGGATCATTAGCTGGCCACAAGTTTGATATCCGCTTACTTGGCACATGAAGAGCCAGTTTAACATATCACATTTAAAACAGTATTTTGCATGTGGCACGATCGAATGACAAGCGTGCAAGAGATGTTTTAGCAGGCGGAAAGATAAAATACTAAGACTTCATTCATATGTACAGTCTTGGTCAAAAGTCTTAAGGCCAAAGGCCTTTCGCTTCAGCCGCATAACAGAGCCATTACGGCACTATTAAAGACCAAATGGCCCTGAAATGCTAGCAGAAGGTTTCTTCTTGCACTAGAGAAGCTTGCTGCTTGTCTTGTGTTTCGAATGATCCGCTAAACGGAGTATTCTAGGAACATTCATTCCGCTGCAGCCGAACGCTGTACCCTTAAGGGTTTTGACCAAGAATGTATGTACATAATGTTAACTTTCATTCTAATCTCATAATTCCCCTAAACTGACAATTCTTTTCAGCGCCTTTGCAACTTTGAAGCGCTAATAACAATATATTAAATATGGAGTGCGACCTAAGAGTTGTTCTTTAAATTGCTTGCGTCCGCACGTGTGAACGGCTACAAGCCGTTTAGATGTGAGAACACGTAGATTTTAAGCAATACGACAATGGTTCTCGGCTGTAGGTTGAAGCGCAAGCACGCTGTCTAGTGCTCGATCATAGAATACATCTGAAAGCAAAAACATTTTTTAGGGTGCGCGCTCGCGATAAAAGGTCTTAGCAGAAAGCAGAGAGAGGGCGAGAGAGAGAGAGGGAGAATGTGAACGCGTACATAGACAGAAGCTAAACATCTGCTCGCTACTTCAAACATCTGCAGGAAATCGGGACATCGCAGAAAAGAGCGTCGGAAGGAAATCAAGACAGGAGGTCGAGGTATGCTGGCGATGAGCTTTCGTACGTGGCGTTTTCGCAGCTAGCTTCTCAATATTTTGTTCTTTGTGAGCTTACGTTTCGTTGACAGGTGCGCCCCTGGTATTTTTTAAAGTAACTTTTGCTTGGGGGCAAGGATGAGAGTTACGCTGAAGGTCCTTTTTTTCTTTGCCTCTTTCTTTTCTTAGTATTTTTAATATAGTGCATTAGGCCGCCTGGTACGGGTCTTTGGCTTCTGTAGTACTTCTCAGCGGTGCAAAATTAAAAAAAAATACAATAATGATAAGTACGGGTGCCTTTACATCGAGTTAGGAACCAGCGCCACTCGATCTCTAGTGAACAAACTTCTGAGTTGCTCACTCCTTATCATTATCATCCCATTTCAGGTCACCTCAGCCCACGCAACACAGCCGCTTGTTTTAATTAACCCGAAGCGCGTCCAAATCCCACCGAATCAACGAAAGTGACACTTTATAGAATAGCCCATGCATTTGACGGTACCGGACGAGGTGGCCGAACTATCCAATATTTCGATCAAACTAGGGTCGAGCTGACGAGGATTCACTATGCCAGCTGATCGCTAAAGTTGGTTGAGGATTGCATCGTTTCGCCAGGGTGGACTATTTCAGGGTAGAATCTGCGGAAGTAGTTCGCGTTAAAATTAACCGGAATATGGTTCGGGCTAAATATATCGGTAAAGTCGAGTCGCCGTTATATCATATGATTAGTCGTGCTTATTCCAGTGTGTGTTTTGCGATAAATCTGCCCGCTGCCAGAACAACAAAGAATGTGTTTCTACATTCGCTTCCCAAAGCTAACCGTTCCCACTTTGCTGTGAGTACACTCATACTGCTCTATAGCCGGCCTCAGGCACTGATAACTACCTGCCAAAACGTCTGAGGTAGCTCCTACTACTATTAAACAGCTGATGAGTCAATGCTGAATACACTTATGACGACTTGCTCTAAACATCGGGAAAGCACGCGACAGATGAGTCCATAGGGGGGAAAAATTGATCGCTGCTGGGTAGTTTGTTATACATATCTCTGAAAACCGTTAAATTTTTAGGCACAAATAATGCACGGTATTTCTCATGTGAAGGAGGCTGAACAAATGGAATTTCAATATTTCAGTCCTCCTCGAAGAAGAATACCTAACAAAGGCAGCTTTAAGCGTCGTCGCTTCCGCTCCAGCCTAAAGCATGTGCTTACAGAAGACCCTAACTCGAGAGCGCTTACTTTTCTTGCCTCATAGAAAACATCTTCATGGAGCCGCATGAGAAGGAGGAAGCTTGCGCTTGCAAAATATTGCGATGTCAATTCCCACTGCGGTGGATTTTACAAAAGAGGAAATTTTACAAACAGCTCTTTTTGCTACTAAGATACCATCATCTTGTATGTGGCACTGAAGGCTTGCTTAGACATACAGACGTGCTTTTGCAGTGGAAACTCTTTAGCGCCTGTCACCAGCTCTAGCAGTGTCCGCTGCGGTTGTCCATTGCAGCAGTATGTTTTCAGTGGAAACTATCTGCTTTCAACTGCTTTCAACTGTGTGGACGTTGGTGACGTAAATATTGTTCGCGGCGTATTGAGTTGGAAAGCATTGGCAAGAGGGGGGGGGGGGGGGGGGTCAGTTGTTTTATTTCTTCTTAGGTGAGAGAAATTAAGTATTTTTCTTTACGCCCAAATAAGCAAACCAAAGTAACATACGTCGATGGCAGACTTCACTACTCAGTGCACCCTTGAACTTTAAAAAAAGGAAGAATATGTTAGCATGAGGCACTTTACTCTCGAACGCTAATGGAAAACAATATAAAGGGCATCACAAATCTATATTTCCGACACAGCGTTTCTCGTACTGAGTTCTTCTTTGCTCACGAGCTGTTCTCTGTAGTAGGGGTGGCATACCATCGATTGATGCACTCAAGAAGGACTAAGAGAGTCCGCAAGGTGGACATTTCAACTGCAGTGTTTGAATCATCCTGGCCCAGTTCTCCTCATTTCATTATAAATGACGTACTTCCTTGGGAAAGCGTCCGTGCTGCTCCCAGTCTCCGTCAAAATTGAATAGGTCCTTCGACTTTTTGACGCCGCATTCATTTCATTTAGCGCAAAGGAAATGACAACAGAAAGGAGACAGAAAAGCACGGACATGGTCGCTAAATAAATAAAATGAGTATGACATCAAACTGCTACCTAACTATACAGTTAACTCTCAATGATTTGTGACAGTGTCATGAGCAAGTTGGGCATGAGCAAGTTGTCATGAGCAATTTGCGAGTGGCTCCTAGACTATGGAGACCAGAGGGGAAAAAATGCTGGCTGGGAAGCGGGAGGACGGAGGTAGCGACCTGCAGTGGCGTTTGCAATTGACCTTCGCTCCGAGCTCTGTCGAAGCTAAATAAACCAAAAGACGAGTCAATTTATTCTCCTACAGCAGCACTTCATACTCGACATGCCATGAAAATTCTGCTTTCTGGAATACCGAGCGGGGCATTCCACTTTGATAAATACGTTTACAAGCGTTTATTCTAATGTTTTTTTAGAGGGGCACTTGTAAGAATAAGAGAAAATTTGGAGACGTATTAAATAGGACCAACCTAGAGATGTCACACGCAGATTGCTTGACGACCATGCGTCAATGACCTTATTTTCACGGAATGCCCTGTTATTAACAATTTTACAGGAAAAAATGACTATCAAAAGTGGCCCATAATAATGTGAACAACGCCTCACGAACAGTGCAATCAGGAGGCAGCTCCATCAAAAGAAATTCAGTGGGGTTTGCTCTCCTATTACTTCCTGATGAAAGTGCTGTGGGCATCTAAGCTTCTTCCTTAGACACAGATTGTCTTCTTACCGTGTTCATTATTTAGTTACTGTGCCAGCTGCCAGTTACTGATTGAAAGACGGTTATATTGCTCGCCCACTATGCGGATGTGCTTGTCTTCTAAGTGGGGCTTTGAAAAATTGTTCCGCAGTCAAGAATCTCTGTTCTTCAGCTCAGCCTTCTACGTCCTTCTAAGCGTCACACCCAGCACATGTTTTCCTGCTCCGTTGCAGCTGTCGGTGTTTGGCGGCGAACGACAAAAGAGAGGTCATGTCTGTCGACATTTCGCTTAGCGGTGGTTTGTCATTGGTCAGCACGCATCGCTTAGCAATAGGCGCGTTAAGTTCACTGCGCGCCGAAAAAGAAGTGGCATTCTAAATCGCCGTCTCCCGCAACGGCTCATCACAGCCTGGCTGCAGCTTGCCACGTTTGTTACGTTAGCGGCTTCTGCGGCTACTTTGTGCTCGTTTTTTGCTCACTACGCTGATAGTCGCCTCACAATGGGAAGAGTGGATGGCGCGATCAATCAACTGGGGTCGCGCCTGCGCGGAAAGCGACGCTAGCGGTTTAGTGCGTGACATTTTGTGTCGTTGAAAAGTACTGAGCTGTCTCGACCTCCCCCCCCCCCCCACTCTCCGTCCCTACCAATAGAAAATGGAGGCTTAAGGAGCTCTAACTTGCGACGAGTGCCTTACTTAAAGATAGCACCCAAACCGCTACGTGTAAGACGGAATACTATGAGTGAACAGGAGAAGGAAGAGGCAAAAAGAATGGAACAGCGTAAAGGTAGAGACCATCCCTGCATAATTTGATCTGGGTGGGCCTAACCGATTGGTGGGCAGATCTGTGATATCGTATTATATGAAACGTCTGCGCACTGTAGAAACATCCAGCGTGGTACTAAATTACACTGGAGCTCTAAGCACGCCAATTAAGATATATGTACTATGAAACCCAATTCACCCTGGAAGTATGCTCGAATTTCGCCCTATTTAGCAGTCCTATAACCTGCTACTGGAAGCTCTAAGCTGCTTATTGTTAGAGTGAAGGACTCGAAGGATTAAACAAAAATGCTGTTATCGATGCGGACGAATGTCTTCCCCCAAATTTACACGGCTAAAGTGTGGTTTCCTGTGTTGCTACATTGTGTTTGATGTGGTAGAGTGCGCGTTGTCATACCTGGGACGCCTACATATACTCTTGCATAGCCTCGATTGTGAATTCTTGATGAAACTTGCGTACGCTACCTTATAGAGCCAAACTAGTACAAATTGTTTCGAGACACTGTGATGCAATGGCGAATGTGGCATGTTATTTGCACAGTCCAATACTTATAGAGTATAATGCGTGCCCTGCATATAACAAAATTTGCAGAATATCTTACGCTTGCCCTCTTTGTGTGGACATAGTCACTGGCAGCTTACTAACCACTCACTAGAAAGCAGCTTCCTCGATCAGTTAGACGTATTCTGTGGTCTAAAGGAGATTACAGGCCTGTATGCATGAAACATACGTAAACTCGAGAACAAAAAGAAATATACAAGCGGTAACTGTCAAATTGTAAAAAAAATATTCCTTCTGTTTGCCCGTTAGGTCTCTTCCGGTGTTCACTGGTTATTATTTGCGTGCAGTACAGTGTGCTCATATTTAGTACCAAGAAGGCACACATACGCTTCGCAAGGTGAGATATTTTCTTAACGGCGAGGCCTTACAGCCGAGCTCTATCTGCGGAACTGAACTCAACCTCGTTGCAGATACAACGCCTCATTATGCCCATTAAATCGGATACGCAGGTTTCCGTAGATCATTTTTACCTACACGTCCAACATTCTCGGACAAAAATTTTGAAAACTGAGAAATTGTAGGATAATGTTATGGAAATGTTGAAGGTAATGGTCCATTGCTCTGATATGTAGCAAAACCTTTCTTTTAAAGTGCTTCCATTCGATGGCGTCGAACAGTTATTACTGTCATAGAAAACCAATGGGGAATGCGTTTGACGAGAGCAAGAACGTTAACTGAATAAATTCAAGACTGCCATCAGGTGATCTGCGGATATATTGATAGTTGTACTGAAATCTTACATTTTTATGAAAAATTCCGTTGATAACTGGTTTACTCCTCAAAAATGCTTTTGTGCAGTATTCTTGAGTATGAGTTAATTATTTCAAGACGTGGAGTGTTACTGACGACTTCGCGACAATTCTAATTTCGCTTCGTTTAATCAAGAGCAGTTTTAGATGCTCAGGAATGTACGGATTTTTTAACCAACCCTTTTTAATGCACTTCCTTTTGCATGTATAGCTGTGTAGTTCTCCTGTCCATTAGAAGCCAATGTTTAAAAATAACTTTCCCTCGAAAAAAAAACATTACAAGCAGTACACAAATATAAAAAGAAAAATAAATCTTAATCGCCAGGTCGCTGTGAAAGTTTCCGGAAACTGGTATTTTAATCAATAAAGAAAAGAAAATGGTCGCGATGTCGGCTTGCTACAGCTGCAGCGGCTTCCAGAAATGTTCGGATTGCAGTTTCGATGCAGTGTTTACCGGCATAGGAAAAAAATCTTCCACGTCGGTGGAAATGTAGTGGTTTCTCGTCGTCTGCAATGCACGGCTGCGTTTTGAAGCATTTTGTCATTCAGAGTCTGTGTACTGACCGAAGTGAATGAATCGGTCAATAATACTGAAAATTCTCGGAAGTGAGCCAGGCACTCTTCGAAATAGGGAAGACGTTCCCAAAATCACTGGAGCGAACTTAAGGTATGTGGCAACTCTGCATTCGCTGAAAAGAATAGTCTGCATCCCCTCAGGTAATTTCTACCGGAGCCAAATTATTATAATAAGGGAGTAATTACTCATTGGCATCCACCCAAACGCAGCCATACGGCTACAAAGGAAAGCTATACAGCTTTCTTAGAAACTTCGCAGTTAAAGAAAAATTCGTCCTGGTCCGGGCTTCGAACCCGGGACCACCGCTTGACCGGAGCAGTCGCTCTACCAACTGTGCTAACCGGGACAGCAAGCTTATGGCAGGGCGAGAGCGAATTGACCAGTAACTCGAGGTGGGAACAGCATTATAATATGGGAGAAATTACGCTCCCTTAATACAAATTTACTCCACCTAGGTGGTTTCGATCAAAATGCTTTTGAGAGCCAGAGCATTGTTCGTTTTTTTCTATTGGAAAATACGGAGCTATTCTTTAAGCATCCTGTTCATGTTATGAAGTTATTTTCATAACGCCTGAGTCGGGTACCCAAAATTGCGTAATTCGAGGTCTTCTTCAGCTACAGTGCCAACAAATTACGAGCGAAAAAGTTGGTAAGGCATTGATCTCAGATAATGAGTACGGAAAATTTAGAGAAGATACCGAAATTGGAAATTCATTCTCTAACGTTAGCTATACAATGACGCCAACAATGTAAGGTTATCTTAGTACTGGGCACGCACTGAGAAGTGCAGAAGTGGAGCTTGGAATATCACTTTTTATGGCAGACATGCTGTCAGTACTCAGAAATAAGCTCATGTAACAAACCGTTTGAAAAGGCCTACTGTTTCTAAGCTCTACAACAAAGTTTCGTGCAAAACAGTAGTGATCGGTGCACATGCTTGCACCACTGTACATAGACAACATAAATGTACACACAAGTCTGCTTCCAGATGCTACCTTGGAGCCAGATTACGCAACTGTCACAAATTCTGTCAAAAGTTATTGACAGTTACGTCAAAATGACGAAACGAAGAGACGTCATCGCATGACGCAACGAGGAATCAGCCAATTACAGTAAGACGGTGCCCCGAGAGCATTTTTTTTCAGGACGAGGGGCCGTCTGCCAAATTTTTGTAAAAAGACTTAAGAAATACGCAGCTATAAAAGTAACTAATATTTTATTTTACCAAAACATTGTGTTTAAAGGTGGAAAATATTAAGCAAAAGAAAAGGCGTTCGAAGTTGTACTATTCAATGTGCTGATGGGTAACTTTTCCTGCCGCGAGGATGCGCTGACGGCAGTAAAACGTCAAGCCGCTTTGCACGAAAGCAGCCGATTCTACGCCGTGTTATTGTTTGTTACGCGGCGTCTGAAATCAAGCTATTGTGCGGCGGACCTAAGTGTGCAGAAAAATTTGAACGAATGTAGTGAAGGCTACGTGCCTACCGAGCGAACTTGCAAGAAGCACTTGGTAAGAAAAAAAGACACCTTGTTGAAATCTGTTTTTCGGCTCTTTCGATCGATGACAGAAATGCCAAAAGGTGAGGTGTTGCAGTATGTCATCTGTGGTTGTCTGTTTCTTTTCCCTTAGGAAACAGAAGACGACCACGAAGAGTTATTTTCTGGGCAAAATAAAGTGCTTTGCCAGCATAAGCGTGCTTTATTTATGTGGCACAGAGGTGACCGCGGGAACCTATTCCTTCGGCGCGCTAACTTTGCAGATTGCCTCCAACACCTGCCGCACGCATTTGCTTATCATAGGTCGTGCGATGCCGACGTGCGCCTCGTTACCAACGGCAGCTAGAAAGCCGCCGGTAGCAAATAACCGCATGCACACAGCACCTGCTGCCGCACAGACAGCGCACTCGCATGCGAATTTCCTCCCAGTTAATCGGCGACTTATCCGCATAGCCACTCCACAGTCTGCTTTTCCAGTCGAAAAAGGCGTCGAAAGAGCTCGTCCGGCCAGTCAAACGCGTCTTCGTGCGCCCTCCTTCGCCGTTCGCTCCAGCGCAGCCGCCTCAGTGGTATCGCCACGTACACCGCCGCCATTTTCTGTCAAAAACGCAACGGTCAAATTGACCGCCTCAAAACTGTCACAAAAAGTGTCAATTTCCGCCTGCATTATTAGGTGTGCAACGTCACCACTTCTGCCACATCCGTGACGTAATGTGCAGCCACCCATGACGCAAAAAAGCAAACTGGCCGCCGGCCACGACCGACCAATTGGAGCGAGGCTTATTGACACCTTTTTGACAAGTTTTTGACAATTTTCCTTATTGACAGTTGCGTAATTTGGCCCCTGATGTGCATTGCAAGCTTACGTCAATGTTCTGCACCTTTTGACGATTCATTTGTCACAAAAATAGTGTATAACTGCGTTTAAACGATACTAAACAGATTGCGGCCCAGAAAACGTTCATTGAAATCTTCAACTTAGGGGTCCAGTTTAGCCAAAATTGCGATGTTAAGCCGATAAACAAGATATATGGCGATGTATGAGCATATTCTTTTGTTAAAACCAACTTGAAAAATGCTGAAATTCCTGCGCGCAAAACCAGCTAAAGGCAGTTTAACACCCTGCAGTAGCTCGTGAGGCGTTATTTTCGACACTGCAAAACTCTTAGGCGGTTCTATTCCGCGTTGCCACGCGAGAAGTCAAAATATCTAGTGGTTAAAGAGCTTCCTTCTCATGTGCTTTGTGAGAGACACATGAGCGAAGCAGCACGAATGGGCAACACAAATTCGATGCGTGGTAGCCAGGTGTGATACAGGTGATCCTAACATAGCGCGAGACTAGGTATTCATTCACATCCAAATTTAAGACGTTTCCTCAGATATGGCTAGCGTTGTAAAAAAAATTTATTTCGTCAAAGTGTGTTAGAACTACATAAGTTGCTTGAGATTAATCGACAAGCGCGCATTAAATCTTTTACTAAGAATTAAATTTAGTTTGATGGGTTTATTAGAACTCGCATTTGGTAAGATGCCTTAGTAAGAGATTTGATGAAGTGACAGAGCTATTCCACATAGCGATAACAGCTGTAACTAAGATGCAAAAAATACTGCGCACATTATACGCAAATATTTTCAAACCAACGCTATTGGAAATGAATTATTTTAGACCATTTCGGAACTGATGCCAGCAAAAACGTTCACCTTAAGAAAAGATAGAGCTTCCCACAACCGCCGGAAGACAGTAATCGGTTACTGCCCAGCATGCATAAATTGGCCAGTACACAGTTGAAATATTTCTGTTCAATGCACGAGTGGAGATATCCAATGTGCTCGATAAAACAGGCAGTATATCTCTTCACCACACACTGTTAGAACTCCAGTGTGGAGTGCACATTATCAATAGATTCGTGGTCGGTATTCCAAATTTGGGTAGATTAGTTCAAGTCGACAATTATGGTTTATGTTCTGTTCCTGCTTTTTTCAGCCGTTTTAACACTCCTGCATATCAGCAAATCAAGCAATATCTTATGCTGGTTGACTTGTTCTGCGCCTTAGATATGACGACCGTAAACAAGTATGCATTGACACTGCCAGCAAGGAATATATATGCCGGCGAGCAGGCTTCCTAGCCAGGCTACAGCGGAACATACATACTTTCTCTTTTAATTTAGAAAATTTTTGTGAGGAGATGCCTGATCTTTTTACTTTTAACCTATTTTCAAACAAGGCACGGCTTTGAGCAGAAATGAAGTGTCGAGAGAAATACCATTTAATTGCGTCACTTTATTTTTACAAAGTTTAAATAGACGACGATATTGAATGGCATTTTCCTATCGGTCAAACGATCACACCCGCCGTGGTGGCTCAGCCACTTTGGCGTTCTGCTTCTGATTCAAGGTCTCAGGTTTGATCCGGAGATGGCGTCCATATTACGATGGATATGAAATACAAAAAAGCCTGTGCGCCGTGCAATACCACTGATCGGACTTCACTGGGTTTAAATAATCTGGAGCCTTCTACTACGGCCGTCCCTCATAGTTGATGTGTCGCTTCGGAACGTTAAACCCCGCAATTTGCATTAAAAGTAAATTTAAGTGAAGAAGTTATATACCCAGGGTTTCAGAGGCCCTTTTCGAATATTATTTAGAACAGGATCTTCGGAAATAAAATTAACTTCAAGAAAAACTGTCAATCGCTGTGGAGATCAATTGTTGTTCTAATATGTTGAATTAACTAATCAATTTTTAAAATTATGCGGCCTAATGGTTACGGCAAATGGCGAAATAATCGTCGAGGACAAGACGATGGCGTAAAAGATTTTGAAATTTACAAAAGTACATCCTCTAAAAAGCCCTGCAGCATGTTCAAACCCAGTGCTCATTAATTAAAAAACAAACTGATACTAAACCTGTGAGGCTCGTAGCAAATGGAGTGCAAACACAGTGCAAGTTGAAGTGTTGCTACGCCTGCAGTACCAAATTGAAACGGCCCGAGTTAATATAGCGCGGAATGCGCTTTCTGTTGTTTCGTCGCTCTTCATAATAACGGCTGCGTAGTTCACGCTGTACTCTTTGTTACATGAAGCAACGAAGCAGTTTTCGTGTGCACGCAAAGCAAGGCTCAATACACCCAACTTTTTTTAGGGGTTTGCTAGACTGACGGGTATTTCTGTCTTGTTTTATATTGCAGACCCGGAGAAAGTTGTCTGCGATATGGAAAGTAGAGCTGCCATCAATTCATGCCGAAAAGGCTTTGAGCGAAGCATACGTGCATCACTGAGATGAAACTCGTCACTGCTACAAACAAGGGCCTGACTGTAGACGGCCGTGACACTGCAGCGATGATGTGCCGATTTGCAGGCCGTATCCTGGTCAAGCTTCTCGTGGGCGTGGCGCTGGCCGTCGTTCTGGCCCATGTGTGCTTCGACATGACCCGGTTTAAGGATGCTACTTACGAAGTACGTTTACTTCCGGCACATTAATGTGACAGTGTTGCGTGATTTGTTAAGTCCAGGTGCTTTAATTGTGCCATGCTTATCTTTTTCTCGTGACGTCGCAGGCTTTTTTTGTTAACCTGACGTCTCTCGTGCAAGCACCCTCAGCTGCTGACAAAGGAAAACCAAGCTTGAGACCCCAGACCACGGCTGCCTTTACAGACATTCCGAAAGATGTTCTGAGCGATGGGAACCGAACAAATGCATCCGCTCAAAATCTTTGTCCCTTGATACCTCCAAATCTGGGTGAGCCTTATAGAACTCCTAAATTCCTCCCTAGGGGCCAGGAAATTTCATCCCTTAAGCCTCTGGGTGCGTGAGTTATGCTATTCTTTCGACCAAACTGAAATAATGCATGCATGCCAATTTCGCATACAGCTCACGCCCTGTCGAGCAGTATGATATACAGATCGCATTAGCATTGCTACACAACGCACTGTATGCATGAAGTTATAAAAAGAAGGTAGAATAAGTGGCCGTCACAATACGCTGCGCAAGCAGGAAATGAAACCTGCATAAAATCATTTTTAGATTATTGGCAATGAAGACCTGCGGTAAGATACTCTTTAGGGAGACATTAATAGTGGAAAACTCTTGTCTACAAAAGAAAATAGCAGTTAGGTAAGAGGTGAGATTCTGGAAATAGTCGGGAGCTTCAGATCATGATATAGGACAACTGTTCTCAGAATTGGTCCATGCAGCGCCCATTAACAAGACTACCGATGAAAAGTCATTAACGATGAAAACTTTGACGTTGTAGCAGCCTATTTCGTAGCCTTTTCCGGTTTCATCCTGTAACATCTATATATCCTTGCTAAGGTCAGCAAAGCTGTTGCTAGTTTTAGCGTCACCATGCATGTTGCTTCCTAGTCTGTTCTGTAAATTTACGGTTTGACGTAAAGTTATTTGAGTACAGTATATGTAGCGTCAGTTGCAGAGGGAGAGGCTAACCGTTTTTAAAAGACTTTTAAGCTGGCGCTTCATTCGATATGGTCCTACATCTACGTTCAGGATTGCATATAATCGAACAGAGCTCAACTATGCAGTGAAGCTCGGCATAGTCGATTTATGAACGTCACGCACTGCGTTTCTCGTCCAAGGAGTTAGTTCATTGTTGAAGTTTTCTTTGTTACCTGAGAAAAAGCTAATAGCCAGGAAAAGTTGTACGCGTGAGAAATGTGGCTCCTGTTACTTTTTTTATAGACTGAAACGTTAAATTGGTGATTCTGTTTTCTACTGTGATTGGTTAGAAGAATAATATAATAAACTGTGCCGATGGGACGTTGTTCCCAGCTGCTGTTTTTTTTTATTTGTTTCTTACCGCTGCACCATTAATAATGCAGGACGAATGCAACAGCTGTACTAATGGCAGTCTAGCTGGTGTGAGTAGAATTTTCTTATGTAGAAAAATGAACGGTGTATTGTGTGCAGTCACGGGTTCGATTTTCGGGGCTTTTAAATGAGCCTGGGGGGTACATATAGGCTGCTGCATTCATTGGGTGACCAACCTCTCGCGATCAACCAATGATATAACTGCCACCTGCCGGGGTGGCAGGGTGGGGCGCGTTGCCTATCCAGTGTGCGGAACGCACTCATCGTTACAGACGCCAAACCGCGTCTACTTGCCCGATACACCACAGCTTTCCTCTCTCTAACCAGGTAACGCAGTAATTAAACCGCAGCTAATTTTTGCGCACGGAAGAAAGTTGAAGAAGACGACGACGTGCAGTGCACAGCGTGAGAGTGTGTTGCAGTTCTAAACGAGGCGTGATCGGGAAGAGACAGTAGCATGGGTGCTCTCGGGCAGTCGCCAGCGAAGCTGATCTGTTCGCGCCGCCGTGGGGTCGAAAACCCCAAGTCGCGGCAATATTTATTTTTATCCCTGCACGTACCTGAGAGGTTTAAGACATATATCGCGTTTTCCTCGATTGCTAGTGAAGTATAGCGCTTTCGCACTAGAATCTACACCGAGGCCATATACGCGCATATTTCTTGTTACATTATCAACTGAAAAGAGAAAAATCCAGTGACACCAACATTAATATAAAGATTGAAAAGTTTCAAGAACATCTACATATTAATATGAACGCCGCTCGTCGGGGAGTATAGCAGGGTCGCAAGAACGCGAAATGTTTGGTGTAAGCCTATTATAAAGCTAAGTGGAGGGGACATAACAATTGCCTGCCTGCCCCACTTTCTCTTGTCTTCTCTATCGCGCGTCTTATATTCGTCATAAGCAAATATGAAGCCGCTAGCTTATAAGCAAACGCTATTCGCTAGGTTTCACAGCTGGTGAGTGTGTTTGCTCAATGTAGGTCAACACATGACTTATCAAAGAGAAAGTAAAAAAAAAAGTAGCAGACAAAACGCAGAAAAGTAGAACAAGAAGAGAAAAAAACTGGACAAAGTGCCGGTTTGCAAATGTTGCTAGTTTATTACGTGGTTGCACGGCACATATTTAAATTGCCGTGCAAATAAACAAGCAATAAACGGCCCCAAACAAGGAAGCAGTTATGCGCGCTTATAGGGAGACACTGCAGGTCTCTTTTCTAAACAGCATAGCTTAAGGAACGCTCACGCAGGCGTTCCCCTATGACGCATTGTAAAAAAATTGAAGGGGACACTCAAGCTCCGGCCTTGAGGGTATGACGCGATAGCGTAATGGGTTAATTCCCATATATGCAGAAGGTCAGAAGCGCTGCCAGGCGCCTTGCCGAAACGCGCGGGACATAAGTTGCAGTCGTAGTTCGTCGGGCACATCAGTTCTCGACAAACCCCGATGCCATGAACGCCAGCATAGCTTTCGCGCCGAACAAACGGGCAACAAGCCTCAAGCTTCGTAGTGAACGCACCTTGGATGTGCGCTGCGCTGTTCGGCGCTCACCCGCATGATTCCTGGGTCCTCGCACGGCCCCACTGCGCCCGAACGAGACGAGCGGTAGGCGCTAAAGGAGGCGCTGCCGTCGCGCGCTATCTGTTGGGGCAGTGGCTAAATTGCGAGGATGAGGAGGAGGGAGTGGTTTTAGAGGGCGCCGCCTGATGGCGCTACTTGCGCGCCAAGAGAAGAGCAAAAGTAGCGGAAACGTACTTTGCTACTCGCTTAACTGCGATTTCTGTAGTTTCCATGCTCGTAATTACCAATATACACCACAGCACATGCCTCTAAAGCACCCTTCTAAGACAACACCGTATTCACTAGACGCGCCTTGGTTCATTACAAACCATCGAGCTGGCTTGGCGGTTTCAGAGAACACAACTTTCCGATCAAATCTCGTCCGCTATTGATGCTTGAGAATGTAGCGCAGAACATGTTTGTGATCTGTTGTAAACCATCGAAACAGGAAATAAAGACAAAAAGATAAAGCTGGCGTGGCGCAGTGGTTAGCGTGCTCGCCTCGCACTCCGAAGGCTCTAGTTCGATTCCCCAGCTCGACCAATTTCCTATTCGGTTTTATTTATTAATGCTTCTGGGATCTTCGCTCGCGGCCAACGCCGACGACACCGGATATTCTGCTACGCCGGGCCGTTAACGCTCTCGTCTTAAAAGCGTCATAACACTGATGACCTTTTTTTATGTGCTGCTAATTCGTTACACAGCACTTTAAGAAATCTGCTGGCGTCCTAATTTTTTATGAGAACGAAGGTGGCTGCCATAAACAACACAGCACGCATGCGTCCTCGCGTAGTCATTAAAATATAATACACCTTCACATTTTTTGAAACTTGTTTCCTCTTACCCTTCACGTCGAGCTTTATTTTTTTTTTACTGCTGTCTAAACACATGTCTCTCTTTTTGCAGTTGGTTATATCGCCACGAAAAAGGATGTACCGTCCTTAGAAGCGGTAGAAGACGAATTCCCTGACGTCATGATGGGCGGCCGCTTCCGACCAAAGAACTGTACTTCAAGGCATAGAGTGGCGATCCTCATTCCTTACAGAGACCGCGCCCAGCATCTCAAAGTTTTCATCTACAATATTCATCGGGTACTGGCAAGGCAGCAGATTGACTACGGCGTCTTTGTCATCGAGCAGGTTAGTTTCGAAAACTTTTTGGATATGACTACTAACAGCAAGATAAATGGGTACACATGCAGTGTTTTGCTCCTTTCGGTAAATATCCATTAACGCAACTTAGTGTCCGCGCAGAAGTTCCGAAATAATGCAGTATGCGCATTCATCGCACTTCAACAAGTACGAGGACCGCACAGACATGGTAAAAAGTTTGCGAGCCTATGGGTTCGCGGAAAAAAATTCTGGGTTGCCTCGCTAGTCTGTCGGCTCCTATTTTCATGTGAACGGAGCGTGCATGAGCCACCAAAATTCAGTACTTTTTCACGGACCTGCTTTTTTTGACCACATAGAAACAATATCTTTGTCCGCGAGCCCGCCTCCCGAAAAATTTTGCCCCTGACTTAACATATTGATTTTCACTTTTTGTATCTCCCGCTCGTACCTTATCGTCGGCCGTGTCGTTTCTTATGCCTGCCATTATTAGTGTGGACTGCGCTCCACCATTAAGCGGAAGCAATAGTCGGAGACATATATTTAGTGGTTGCCAGTGGACTTCCTTCAAGTGCATGTCCGCAGCCGAGTGGACAGCGTGGAGCGTGGATAGCGACCTCAAAAGGAAAGTTTTTGACGATATGGCTCTTGCGGAAGGAGGATTCAAGCACTCTGGATACTAACCGACAACTTGTGGCAGTTTGTAACGAGCAGGCTGCATCGCGGAGAACCCTCTTCTATTAGGTGGAAATCTGGGGAGACTTACCTTTGACCCATGCGTCGCTGGCAAACCTAATCGAAGTCCGCAGCCGCCCAGGGCTGGTCCCCTTAACTGTTCACGTGCGGCTTGCTTTCCAGCTTTCAACCCATTAGCACACGGTTCGCCTAAAAGCTGTCTGCTCGCCGCACACTGCCACAATTCACCCGCGATCTCTAGAGATCTCACACCCGCGTCCCACAAAATCATAGGTCGCCCACCGCTGCCCTTGCAGGTCCCTATTCAAGGTGCTTGCTCGAGGAGTGACGTTTACAGGCAGAAGATGCGCTGGAAACCACAAGAGTGTCTAAGGGTGGAAGGCAGTCGTAACTCTTAATGGCAGGCGCAACAAACAATAAGGCGGACTATAAGGTTCGGGAGACAAAACTGTATACCAATATGGTACGGCCTTCGTACATTGGCACGTGGCAGCCCTTGAACTGAGAGGCTAGTTGTATTTCCTTCTTTGGTTCTCTAACTTCAGCGGTGGATTGCGCCTGGGACTCTGGGAGAGGTTTCTGGGTATTGTGCCTACTTTTAACTCAAGTACTCACCGTTTACATTGCTACTACCATATTTTTAGTGGACAAGAAATTGAAGCAGGCACAAAAAGGCGCCTAACAAACCTTTCGCCTTTCTTAATAGGGGTTGTACTAGAACGAAGCGTCAGCCGCCGGCGATCCACGTTGCTTACAGAGGCGGTAAATTTGTGCGCGACAAGGAAATATCTGAATGGTCCCGGAATCAGTGAGCGTAGAACACAAGTGAGAGCGGGTGTGAAGAACAAGCGGGTCGCACCCGCCCTAATCGCACCGTAGAGCAGGTGACAAATACATTCATTTTAAAAATATACAGGTCACTTGGTTGGATTCCTAGCCATGCATTGGAGCTTTGGTGCATTGCCAGTGTTCGAGATTTCTCGAAGTTGGGAGGGACTGACGTAATAGCCTCTTCCAAGCTTGACACTTTAAGGAGTGCTAGATATCATCATACCAAGTGTGATGCATATTTCTCAGAAGGGCTCTACGTGCACGTCTTTCACTTTCACCCTTTTTAAAATTCCATCCCTTTTTTCAATGCACTGCTCAGTGTCCACCTAGAGTGAGAAAGTTACGGCTCCCTTAACTGTCCTAATAACCTAACCAATGTAGGTAACCTTGCCGAGTTCACACCGGTTAGGAACGAAAACAAAAGCACCATCAATGCTACTCACCGGATGACTTGCACTGTATGGTAGAAGATAAAAACAAAACAAAGCGTTTGAATTGCAGCAATAAAAATAAATATCCTTAGAAAGCAAAGAAAACACTGCCTAGCTGATAAAACCAGAACCTGTCATGTCTCTGCTGGAACCGTGTTTTGCTGAAACAACGCGAAAACCATAGCAGTACGTTTCTTCCTTTACAGTTGCACGGCATGCTCGACGTTTATTGCAAAAAATGTTTCAGGAAGTTTTTTAGCATATTCCTGTACATTATGTTTCTTGCAGCAATGCTATGTACTCGAATTTAGTGATTTACATCTTTACATTGATTTTTTTGCCATGCGCTACACAGCCTGTGATATATTTAGCATATATGGGACTTTTAGAGGATAAATTTCTAGTCGTTCTTTTAGGGGTAAGGTTCAGTAAAGCCTAATTATTAAGAGACAAATTATTACATATTTGACACCACGAAACATGCGTAAAACTATACACGCCCTATGAAGCTGTGCTCGAAGGCTTTTATGCTGAGTGCAACGCCTCTCTCAGGAGGATTAATAGTAATTCTCCAAGTTGAATACTTATAATAAGTGTGCATTTTGTATTCATAGTCTCTCAAATTATCCCCTTGCATTACGTGCTCTCGAAGCTATATAAATGCCCTCTATATTCTTTTTTACTTCTTTGTCCTTAAAAAATTGACGGACGGGTTTATTTATCTACCAAGCCTTTTTGCACCTGGGATTTCAATGCAAGGCCAGCGCACTATCTTCACAAAAAGTGCACTATATAAGCAGTGATGTGCATGCCGTCTAAACAGAAGAGATCGATGTCCAGTGCCGCTAGACAGATTTTTCTTTGATATTTTCTTTCTAGGATATATTTCTTAGATAAGCAGATAATTTCTTATTCAGCGGAAATTGGTTCTGAGAAAAAACTTTGGAGTTGAGCTCAACACTGTATTTTTGCTTCAGCAGCAAATGCATTCAAATAACCTTGGAAGAACCCTGTTTAGTGATTTACAGGCAAAAACGGAATACATGATCGTACGTGATTTTTCTGTTTTAGGGTGACAATGAGCAATTCAATAGAGCCAAGCTTTTAAATGTGGGCTACCTGGAAGCCACTGCTCTCTACGACTATCAGTGTGTTGTGTTCCACGACATTGACTTGGTTCCGGCCGATGACCGCAATATTTACACCTGTCCCCAGCAGCCGCGACACATGTCCGTGAGAATAGACCAACGTTCGGGGTAAGAGATATTTTGGTCTCTCCAAAAATAGCCGGTGCCAATTAGTCTGCGTTTGTATTCCTCCGGAGCTTATACCCGCAGAGAACTGTGTCCAAAATGGTGCCTAAATTTATCAGAAAACGCATGACAAAATTTTAACTTCTTAGCGCAAAATAAAGACCGCTGTTCAAAATGATAGATGATCAAAACTTACGAAAAATATCTCCGTTCGGCAGTATATAAGCTACGAGAAATTATGCGGTACGTGGCCATGTGCTGTGCATGTTCAAGGTGAATGCAGTGTGTCTAGTAAGCATGCTCACTAGGTTACACTTGGATGCTTTATATAAGTAATTGTAATGTTTCTGTCTCGCGACCTGGTTTATTGAGCTGTTTTCTTATTGTACCGCCTACACTGGTGCCATTTTGGTTCCCTCATACCTGCTGAAGGCGGGTAACAAAATAGGTTAATTTTAATTTTTGAGCATCACAGATAGAAAAACGTCCTCTTATCTATAGGACTTCAAGAATAACAAAAATGCTAAGGCTCAAATGCTTCACATCATACACCCGAACACACCATACACCCCAACAATAGCTTTCCTGATTAAGCACCGTTAGAACTGATGTTCGGTCGACAGGAGCCGTCCTCTAAATTGCTAATATTTCTTGTTTTTTCAAACCATTGAC